>NC_060285.1:12200341-12289700 GCF_021613505.1 Equus quagga
GGGGGGGGGGGGGGGGGGGGGGGGGGGGGGGGGGGGGGGGAGGTGGCAGAAGATCCTGGAGGAGGGACCAGTGTGGCCAGGGCAGCAGGGAGAAGGGGAATTTTGGGGTGCTTGGACAGCAGTCATTTTAACAACTCATATTGGATAGCCTGGATAGCTGTATCAGTACATACCCGAGGAATGTCAGCCCTGGCTGGGATCGAAAACACAATTGTTTACCAGTTTCCTGCAGCCTTAACCTTCAACTCCCTTGGGCTCAGGGCCAAGTGGGCTCACAGACAGTTCCCTTGTCCAGGGCTGGCCTCACCTGAGGAGTCCTCACCTGACCTGGGGTCACGGCCTTGAGCCTCAGATAGGTTAGGTTCATTGGCACTACTCCACAGCCATGTGCTGTACCCTCAATCCTGGCAAATGCAGATTCCCAAGCACAGAATGGGCCAGGACCCTCCATCACCTCTACCAGGGCTGCAGCATGCAGTGCCCTTGAGCCATAATCTGCAGATTGCAGGCGTCAAGGCTGCGAGGCACCAGTCCACCCATCCCGGGCAGCCCCTCAGTGGTGCTGGAGATCCACACACACCAGACCCTGAAGTGGCTCCTAATTGAAGGGCCTGTGAAGCCCTCTGTGCATTGCGGATCTAATTAAGTTCTGACATCATATCAAATTGAAACCTTTTTATTAAACATTTATCTTCAGATTCCAGAGTGTCACAACACCACATTGTTTTAAGTGACAGAAATGCAAACAGTGCTTGCCTTCCCAACAGCAGCCACAGTGCTGCTCTTAGCAGCTAATCACAATCCAGAGGCACTGGTCCAGACGTCCTTCCAGAGCCTGCTCTTCCTCAGGGGGTGGCAGAGGCCTTGGTGGTCCCCTGAGACCTGCCTCCATCTCTTCCACACACGCCCAGCGACTGGTACAACCAGCTCCCCCTCCCTCCTACTTGTCCTTGCTGAGCTGTCGGGATCAGCTGCCACTTCTCTCAGTAATTTTCCTCGTTTCTCAAGAACCCCCTCCCTCCCGGGAATTGTGACGGAGAGGCAGAAGGCAGCCTGGCTGTCTCATCTGCTCCTCTCTGAGTCCAGGCTGGCTTTGGGGGGGCCGAGGCTCACTCAGTCCACTCCTCTGTCAGCCCCCCACCCCACCCCACCACAGACTATGAAGGCTTCCGAACAAAGATTCTAATTTTTTCATCCTTATCTGCTTCCTAGCAGAGTGCCTAGCACAGAGAAGTCTTGCCAATGTGTTTTTAATCAATTAATTAAGCAATAATTAAAGACCAAGTCTTGCCCTGAGCTTTGTAGTTTCGAGAACTCTCTTTGCCCTTCCCCCAAAGGCTATAGAGTTCTGAGGGACTGATTTCTGCCAATTAGACGTTTCCATTTCTACAAACGGCTTCTGAGGTGGGATTCTCTCTCCTGGGGCAAGGGACAATTCTGAGGAAACCAGAAGCTCTGATGGTGAGAGGTCTGTCTTCCCACCTGGGAGACCGGTCCAGATCTTTTAAACACCTGGAAATACAAAGACTCACATTCTGATCATTCTTTTTTCTAGATATCATGAGGCCCGCCACTCTTGTGATAGCAATGACAATAATAAAAACAGACAACATGCCTTGAGACCTCACGGCATGCATTGTTCTAAGAGCTTTACGTATATATTAACTTACTTAACCCTCACGAGAGCCCGTGAATTAGGTACGGTTATTATCCTATTTTACAGAAAGGAAACTGAGGCCCAAAGAGGATCATGCAACTTGCCCAAGGCTACACACGCTGGCATTCGAACAGCATCAGTCCTGAATTTCTATTAAAAAGAGTAGCTAATATTCACCAAGCTGTGTGAGCCTCCAGCGCTTCATCTAGGACAGGCTCTTTAATAGAGCCTTCCCAAGGGACCCACGTGACCACTGAATCAAGTGAGATGTAAAGTATTGGCACAGAGGGGATTTTTGACAAATGTTAGGGAGTCTCCCACACCCTCTGAGAGAAAAGAGAAAGCGTACAGTTCCATCCCGGTCCTCAATGCGTGTGGAATCTATTAGGAAAATGACACAGAAACTCATGAAATTTGAAATAACAAGACAGCAATACAAGGGCTGTCACCAGGCAGCCTGTGGTTAATTGCCAGATGAGCGATCTTGGAGGTAAAAGCAGAATCGAAAGGAAGGAGAGGCAGCTCTGAGCTGTGGGATCAGGGAAGGCTCCTGAAATCCCAGCTTCCAGGGGAGGGAAGGCACCTCAAAACAATCTACTCTACCTCCCAGCTGTTATAGAAATGCTGTCTTCAGCATCCCTAAGAGACAGTCAACCACCACCTTCTTGAATCCTTCCAGTGACTGTGAGCTCACTACCTAGGGAGGCAGTTCTGAAAACCACAGCACTCACCCAGGTACCCACCCGACATCCGCTCTCCTTCTCCAGGCCCGGCTGGGGCAAGCTGCAAAACTGAGGGAGGTGCCCACTCGCCTGCAGACCCTGAGAGTGAGTGCCCCCTTAAATGTGGGCCCTAGGCACCTCACCCTAGTACCAGCCCTGCCCGTACATCCCCACCCGTGGCTCCTAGCTCTTCCTCTACAGTAAAACGGGCATCCTTTTACGTGGAGAAGAGGGGACAGCTTGATTCAGCTGGGAGGGAAAGTGTAAGCAAAGGTGAGGGATTGGAAAGGCCAAACGCTTCTCTGAGATGAGTGCAGCTGAGCGAGAAGAGTCAGAGCAGACAAGGGGGGAAGCCTTGGGTCCGACTGGACAGAACTGGGAACGTCTGGTTCTTAAGTCTCCTGGGCTTTGTGCCACAGGCAATGGGAGTCTTAAAGATTCCTGAGCAGGAGAGTGTGTTTGGCTTGGAAACAAGACTGTGGTTAGATGGACATCCCCGGACCTGTGGAGCCTCGTCACATGAGACGTTTCCAACCTCGTGGGTCAGTGGTTTAGGTGGCGTCTGACCGCTTTGGCCTGGATCTCTGCCACGAAATCGAATGTGCCTAAGCAGATGGAAACGAACCTAAGGGGCTTTGGGGAAATCGGCAGTCAGAAAATTGAGGTGGATTATGCAAAGCAGGAAAGGCCGCAGGCATTTTCTCATTCCATGGAGGAGAAACACAGTGGAGACCTCCACGAAATGCAAGCAGGAAGGGGTGTCCTCCGAGGACAGTGCCTGTGGGGGACGTCCTGGCAGCCGAGCCCCGGATCTTTGTGCACAGAGTTGCGGAAGAGATGCGATCTCTGCAGAGATTTTTATTTCTCTAGCATTTATTATGTGGCAGGCAATGTGCCCAGCGTTCTTTGCACATTATCTTGTTCAGTTTTACAACAACCTTACCTCTGTTTTACAAAGGAGAAGAGAAGAGCTTAGAGGAAGGGAAGTGACTTGCCCAAGATCACACAACCAGTGAGCTTTAGAGCAGCAATATGTCCGGGGAGTGGGAAGTGCGTACATGGAGGGAGAGTGGTGCATCTGGCCCAGTCTCACTCACGAAGGGGTGCCTGTGTCAATCAGCCTGCACTCTGCACAGGATTTTGCAATTCACCGAGTGGGTTTATTAGCTTTCATTTCATCTGTTCAATGACACCATCAGGGAAACAGGACTGGCCCATTTCCCCATTTTACAGATAAATAGATCTCAGTTGACTTCACATCCCTCCTTTCCTCTCCCTCCCTGCTGCCCCCTCTGCCTGAGCTATCTCCTCCTCTCACCTGCACTACTCCTGTCCCAGCGGTCCAGGCAACAGACCCTGGTGGCTTCAGCCACCAGCACCATCATCCTAAAGCACAAGCCTGGTCACTTGAACCCCCTGCTTAAAACCCCTCAGTGGCTCCCCATGGCTCCTAAGTCTGTACTTTGAATGGCCTTTTAGGCCCTGAATACAGTCATGTGTTGCTTAACGACAGGGACACGTTCTGAGAAACGCATCCTTAGGTGATTTTGTCATTGTGTGAACACCACAGAGTGCACTTACACAAACCTGGGTGGGACAGCCTACTACACACCTAGGCTCTATGGTGCTAACCTTACGGGACCATCATTGTATAGGCGGTCTCTCGTTGACCGAAACGTCACTATGGAGCACTGTGCATGTAATCTACAATTATCCTCAGTTTATCCTGAGTAAGGACTGTATATGACCAAAGCTACTATCTCTCCCGACTGGTAACACACACACACACACACACACACACACTCGCATCCAGCCCAACCATCTGTCCTTCAGACAGACCAAGGTTCTTGGCCTCAGGATCCTGTCCTCTCTCTGATTAACTCTTGCTCTTCTCTCCAGCACCTCCCTGCCCTCCCTTTCGTCTGCCAATTTCTACTTATTCTTCATGGCTCCTCTGAGATGGAGCTCTTCCAGGAAGCCTTCCTGACAACCCACCACCACCCAGACTGAGCCACGCACCCTCCCGCTCACCCTCCAGCATCCTGTGCTCTGCTATAATAATATCGCATCTATCACTAGGACCCCACTGCCTGGGGTCAGATCCCAGCTCTTTCACTCACCGGGGCAGGGAATCCTTAGACGCATTCCTTCACCTCTCTGTGCCTCCATTTCCACACCTTTGAAGTGGGGAGAATAATAGGGTTTTTTTAACTTTTTATTAAGATTATGATAGTTTACAACCTTGTGAAATTTCAGTTGTACATTATTGTTGGTCATGTTGTAGGTGCACCACTTCACCCTTTGTGCCCTCCCCACACCCCCCCTTTCACCTGGTACACACCAATCAATTCTCTTTGTCTCTATGTTTAACTTCCACCTATGAGTGGAGTCATACAGAGTTCGTCTTTCTCTGTCTGGCGTATTTCACTTAACACAGTACCTTCAAGGTCCATCCATGTTGTTGTGAATGGGACGATTTTGTCTTTTTAAGGCTGAGTAGTATTCCATTGTATATATACACCATATCTTCTTTATCCAATCATCAGTTGATGGGCACTTAGGTTGGTTCCACGTCTTGGCTCTTGTAAATAATGCTGCGATGAACATAGGGGTGCATGGGAGTTTTGGAATTGCCGATTTCAAGCTCTTTGGATAGATACCCAGTAGTGGGATGGCTGGGTCATATGGTATTTCTATTTTTAATTTTTTGAGAAATCTCCATACTGTTTTCCATAGTGGCTGCACCAGTTTGCATTCCTACCAACAGTGTATTAGGGATCCTTTTTCTCCACAACCTCTCCAACATTTGTCACTTCTTGTTTTGGTTATTTTTGCCATTCTGACAGGTGTAAGGTGATATCTAAGTGTAGTTTTGATTTGCATTTCCCTGGTAATTAGTGATGATGAGCATCTTTTCATGTGTCTATTGGCCATCCGTATGTCTTCTTTGGAGAAATGTCTATTCATGTCCCCTGCCCATTTTTTTGATCGGGTTGTTTGATTTTTTGTTGTTGAGCTGTGTGAGTTCTTTATATATTATGGAGATTAACCCTTTGTCAGATAAATAACTTGTAAATATTTTTTCCCAGTTAGTGGGTTGTTTTTTTGTTTCAATCCTGTTTTCCCTTGCCTTGAAGAAGCTCTTTAGTCTGATGAAGTCCCATTTGTTTATTCTTTCTATTGTTTCCCTCATCTGAGGAGTTATGGTGTCCAAAAAGATTCTTTTGAAACTGATGTCAAAGAGTGTACTGCCTATATTCTCTTCTAGAAGACTTATTGTTTCAGGCCTAATCTTTAAGTCTAAAATAGTAGGTTTTTTGAAAATTAAATATCAAGTGTTTCGCTCCATGCCTGGCTCATGGTCTCACCAGCCTGCCCTTGCCTTTATGTTCACTCTGGGTCATACAAGTCAATTATTTGTCCGGGTGCCTCCTAGACTCATCGTCCTTGGGGATGGCAGATCTGCTATATTGACCCCCTCTACAGCACTGCCTAGCCCAGCCACCATGCCCACTGGGCGCTCAGCGAACATGGGAGGAAAAGCTGAAATACGGAATCCAGCGAAAAGGGGATGACTTGCCCAAGATCACATGGGTAAATAAACGGCACAAAGGGCTCAAACGGGAGCTCCCTTGCTAGGTGCACAGCCATCCTTCCACTACGCCACAAGGCTTCTCAAGATGAATTTGGAGCTGTTGGCACATGACAGTATTTATTCATTATCCGCCTCCTCCTGGGGCTCTGGTTGACAGAGTCATTTGAACAGTCCTGTTTTATAGGCTCTAAGCGTATCAGATTCCTGTACTCCCTGGGCACACCTCCACCGGGGAGCTCTCCTGACACATCAGAATGTAATCACCACTCTCCCCAACTCATCTGTGAGCTTCTCAAGAGTAAGGACCGTGTGTGACCCATTTGTACCCCCAGCAATAGTGCCTACCACTTACGGAGCACCTGCCAGGTTCAGTGCCTTATGCAATTCTCACAACCCTAGGAGACAGGTCTTACTGTCTCCCCATTTTACAGACGAGAGGACTGAGGCTCCGAGCTCAGTGGTATAACTGGGATACGAAGCCAGGTGGCCTCTAGACTCTGAGGTTGACCTCTGATCTTCACTGTCTCTCTGTAGTAGGTGTTGAACTAATGGAACTATATTTTAGGAAGGTTCCTTCATGGCCTCTGACAACACCCACGTCTGCAGGTCTGCTTCATGGAGCACGTTTGGCGTTGGCTTGTTACCTGTGCGGAGGGTCCTTACCCTCACCAAGAACAGCTTCCAGTCACACTGTGGGTGTGTGTGGTGCGAAGTGGGTCTGAGGTTTTCCTGTCCCCGGGAGCCTGCTCCAGTATCAGCACCACGGGGGCGAGGAGGACAGAGCTGCCAGGCTGGGAGGAAGGGGCCTTGAGATTCAGAACCCAGGTTCTTCCAAGTTTTCAGTCTCGGTGAGGTCAGGCCCATATCAATCCACCAGCCAGTGCGAGCACCCTCCCCCGCTGTGACACCCAGAGCCCCCAAGGTGTGGCCCTGACCACCAGCTCCAGGGACCGCCGCCATCTCTGAGCACCAACAGCCGTGGGTTGCTCATTTTCACTTGGATCTGTTCATTCTTCCTGTCTGAGGTCAAACCCACAACCTCGCCCTCCTTCCTGGCTCCCTATGTCCAAGGCTGGCTTCTCCAGTTGCATGCTCATCTCAGCAATACCCCCGCCTACTTCATCCCTTATTCACGGCCACGGCTGGCACAGAACAGTAGCTGAGTTTATCCCGAGCAAAGGGGTTGTGAGCAACTCTGAGACATCTTTTAATTCATTCATTCATTCAATTATTCTATGGATATTTAGTGAGTACCTGCTGTATGCAAGCACTGAGGGTTCCACAAATTACCTTCTTTAAAAATATGTTTAATATTAAATACATATAAAAGACTGTTTTAACATGTATGATTATGCTCATTAGAATTAGGTTGGCTACAAGGGTTTTTTTTAAACTAAAATTTAAAAGATAGTTTATTTCTCTCTCATCACACAAGTCTGGAGACAAGATATCCAGGGCTGATGTGACTCCGTGGCGGCATGATCTCCATGCCTTTATCTTATTCGACCATCACGCAACTCTCCATTCTCAAGTTTGCGTCATGGTCCAAGATGGCAATGGGGGCTCCACGTTCCACGTGCCAAGAGGAAAGACGCTGAGAAGGGCATGTCCCATCCCCTGAAGGACATTTCTCAGAAGTTGCTCCCAACACTTCCACTTACATCCCAGCGGCCAGAACTCAGTCACATGGCCAACTCCAGCTGCAAAAGAGGCTAGGAACTACAGCCCATATCCTGGGAAGCCATGTGTCCAGGCAAAACACAGGAAGATGGAGAGAACAGGATATCGGGAAAGAGGCAGCAGGCTGTGCCACAGCGAGGTATAGACAGGAACAACAAATGAGCACCTGCCACCACTCCCACGCTCCCCAGCTCAGGTCAACAGCCTCTTAAATTCTGTATTTATCATCGCCTTGCTTGACTTTACAGTTTCACCGCAAACATACATATTTCTAAACGTTCTATGGTCTAGTTGTACAAGTTTTTAACTTGGTGACAACGGAATCTTACCGTATGTATTTCTCCGTGGCTTGATTTTTACGTTCAACGTTATGTTCACAGAATTCACCCGTGTTGACCTGTGGGGCTGTGACCCACTCACTCTCATTACGGCTTAATATCCCATTATATGAATACCGTCCCAGGGATTTCACTTCTTCTGACGAGAGAGATGGGAGCTGTTCCCAGGGCTTTGCTGCTCCACGCAGTGCTGTTGTGAACAGTCTCACGCACGTCGCCTCGTGCACACACAAGGGTTTCCAAGGCAAATCTCTAAGAGGAATTGCTGCGTTGTGGAGTGTACACCTGTGTCGATATTGTCAAATAGGCCTTTAGTAGGAGAGGCGCAGAAGATCCTGTGCCCCAGGGTTCTAATAGTTGGCATAATGTCCATCTGTTTAGGAGAATGGAAATGTGCGCTATGCTCCCAGCCCACACACATAGGCGCGCACACACCGGCTCGTTCATTTATCTGTCCATTTGTTCATTGCATTCGTCATGTAGTCATTATCATTAATTATAGGACACACCACCAATGTAATAATGATTTTTCAGGAGAAAAGGGCACACTGCAGTAGAGGAACCCATCAATTAATAATAAAGACAGCTCCCAATTTCATTGAATTGTGCACGTGACCATCTTAGACTCAAGGGGAATATGGTACGTTCAGGGAACTCTCTAGAAGAAATTCTGCGCTTGAGGAGCTTACAGACTTGCAGCTACTTGTTGCCAGACAAGGACAGCAGAACACAGAATAGGACCAAAGCAGATACAAAATGTTCAAAAGCTCCCCTACTCAACCCACAGTGTGGCCCAGCAGGGACTGTGCAGCATTGTCGGGGGGGAGGGGTGCTAGTGATAAATGCAGAGTCCCAGGCCCCACCCCACACCCAGAGTCAGAATCTGGCTTAGCACGATCCCCAGGTGATTCCTAGGCCCATCAAAATCTAGAAGCGCTACATGGACATGTAGGAGAGGGTAAGAGTCTTCTCAGCTGAGGGCAATCAAGAAAGGCTTCCTGGAAGAGGCGTCATTTGAAGAAGAGCATGAAGGATGAATTATGTTCATTGAGTGCCTGCTCTGGGTTAGGAAGCACACTAGGGACCTTCTCTTCTGCTATGTCACGGAGTCCTCAGAATCGCCCCATGGGTAGGGATTAATATCTCTTTTTTTACAGCTAGGGAAACTGAGTCACAGAGAGATCACATAACTTGCTCACAGCCACACAGCTAATAGCTAGCAAAACCAGGCTTAGACACTGGAACTTTCTGGAGGAGTCTCTTCTCCGGCATCACATAGAAGGAGACAAGAATCAGGACAGGATACTACTGGAGGCTGTATGAGCAAGAGCTCGTGGCTGTGGTCTGGACTTCCGGGAGTCGAGAGCTCAGGGCAAGAGGAAGAGGGCAGACTCAGGGAAGGGAGGCAGGCAGCCAGAACGGACTTCTTACCCCATTCTACCCACTCCCTACCTGGGCCTGCACAGGACCCAGCACATGGTAGGCATTCAAAATAATCCACTGAATGAATGAATGAATGAATGAACAGACGGACGGGTGAAGGAGCAAACTCATGGACAGCCACAGAGGTAGTTGTTGCAAACCCTCCAGCCCCAGCTGGTGCCAGCGCCATGCCGGCGGCTGGGGCTCCTGCGAGGAACAAGCCGGGCATCGCCCACCCGCCCCGCGGTTGCCCGCACCCCTGCCGTCAGGGAGGGCCCCGCCAGCAAAGCAAAAAACTGGGAGCAGGGAGGGTTTAAAACACAGAGAAAGCAGATCCCACCAAAACCTTCATTTGCTTCACTTAAAAAATCACTTAGAAAACCGCCTCCCCGGGCCTCGGCCGCTCCATCCATGCGGCCTCCAGGCTCCTGTGCGGCTCTTTGAGCTCCTCGTGAATGTGTGGAAAATAAAACGGCGTCTGCTCAGCCCCTAATGACCAGGTTTATGGAGAGCTTATTGTATCTCAAAGAAACGAGACAGCGGGTGGTGGTGTGAGATATTAATGTGCTTTTTACAAAGCTGATGAAACCTCCTTTTAAACGACTTAATACCTGCGAGCTGAAATTTCCAGTCTGAGACGGCGGGTTCCCGGAGGCAGAGCAGGGGCAGCCAGAGGCACAGCCCTTGGCCTTTCCATCCCAGCTCGGCCTGAAGTCACACAGCTGTGGGGTTGGCGCGGCACCCCTGCCCTTCTGGGGTGGGGGTTCACGGGGAGGAGGGTCTCCCCTACATCCTCATCCTCCAAAAGCTCAGAGCCAAGGCCTGTGGGGGGAGCGGGCAGTGAGATGCCCCCTCTTCAGTCCAGCCTGGACCAGCAGCCCCTGTGGGGTGTGGCCCTTGCCCCCTCCCCAGCAGCCTCCTGCCCTCACCCTCACCCATCTGGCCCTCTAAAGGGGACCCGTCCTTTGGTAAATCTCCAATGCCACTAGGGTGTCTTATCTTTGCGCCAGCCCACCCCTCACACAGGATTGCCCTTCACCCAGTGGTGTGCTTGTGAACGTGGACACCTGGCTCTCTGGGCAGGGAACCGAGATGTTGATTTGTAGTGTTTGTCACTTCCCGTGGTGCACATATTGCCACCGTGGCTGATTTCAAGCTACTAATGTGAGTCAGGAAGAGAATTAACCATCGGCTCCCGTGAGCGGGTGGGAGCCAGCTCCCGCACACCGCTGCCTCCAGGCTTCCTTGTTAGCCCCAACTCTGCTCTGGGGGACGTTCTCTGACCCCCTGAGACAGTTTGTTCCCTCCTGTGTGCCCAGCACTTCCCTGACTTTGCTCTTGCTGGTCCCCCTTCCTAGAAATCCCTTCCCACTCTCCATCACTTCCTCATCACGTCCAAGCACACGTGCGTGCACACACACACACACACACGCCCCTGCCTCCTTCACCTGGCTAACTCCTTCTCCACCTTCTGTATCAGCTCAGCCACCTCCTCCTCGGAGGCCTGCGTCAAAACAGCACACTCACACACTCGGATATGCACACCTTCTGTGTGCTCGCAGATACACTCTGCTTCCCTCTGTCACGTCACAAATCCTGCGACACCACAGCATCTGTATTCTGCCTCCCACCACAGACTGCATGTCCTGTGAGCACGGAAAGTATATTTTTTCCTCTGTGTCCTCAGCAGGTTGCACAGAGCATGGTATACAGCTGGTGCTACATATATGTTAGGTGAACAACTATGCTCCTGTAAAGCCTTGTACATCCCTCTAATATGCTATGTGAGACACTACATTCCAGTAAATTCTGTGCTTTCTGTCTTTCCCCCTAGACTGTCTGCCCCTGAAGGGCAGGGACCAGGTTAGGTTTCCATCCACCACCCCAGGGCCAGGCACTTAATCAGCCCTTAGTCTCTACCTTGGGGAGAGAACCGGCCTAAAAATGAAACCAACTGAGAGGAAAACCAGAGATGGAGCGAGATGCCAGATGTTTTTAAGCACCTGGATCCATCTATGCCTGAAGCAGTATCAACCCCTTGGCTTCATGACCACCAACCAGAAAGAAATACAGCAGAACTCTAGTCTGACATCAAGAAAACAAGATTATACCACTCCTCCCTGACCGTAGTGATGTCTGTCGACATGGATGTTCTACCAAATTTAAATTCCACTGAAGGTGACAGAGTACCTCTGGCACCACCTCCTCCTCATGAACTGCATCACCATGTTAGTCGGACTGAGCCCAGGGTCCCAGAGGTCCGAGTGCTCCTGGAGACCCCTTACACTTCCAGCCAGCCCTCACAACCTCATCGTCACCATCAGCCTCAGAGACCCAGTTTACCTCCGTCATTCCCCACTATTAACCATTTGCCCCTCAGGGCTCTGTCCGCCCACTAATATGACCCAATCTCTGACTCCCTTGTCCCCCAGATCCTTGCCCACGGATCTCTGGAACTTTGTCCCGATGTCAGCAAAATCCCACATTTTCCCACCCTCGTCCCTCCCTGCTCTGACAGAAACCTGGAAACCCAGCCCTTCCTTGAGGCACTGCCCCCCATCCTCATATGCGGTGTTTTATCTCCCACCCCTCGGAGGTGGCAGGACCCTCCCTGCCCCTCCCTGACTCTCCAATACCCATCCCAGCCCCTCTGCCTCGACTCCCTCCTGCCAACCTTCCCCCGCCCCCCAGCGCACCCCTGGTCCTTTGAGGAGCCAGCCCCGCCCGCTGCACCGTCCTCCTCCAGCACTCCTCCTGCACTCTCTTGGTGACTTCACATCAGACAGCCCGTCCTTGGGGCCCCTGGTCTTGCCCCCCTCGCTCAGCCGGCTCCTCCCAGCCCTGCCCCGCTGGTGGTTAAATATTGAAACCCTGTCTCACCGATCAGCCCCACTAGGTTCAGGGAAGAGGGCTGGGCAGGAGCGGCTCCTGGGCTGTGACAGCAGAGAAGGGAGGGTCTGGGACGCTCCCTCTCCCCTCCCCAAGGATGGGTGGAGGGGCGAGCTCTGGGCCTCAGGCCCCACCCAGGCGCATCTGCTCTAAAGGGGGCTCGCAGGGGCCCAAGAAGAACAGCTCATTCCTGCAGCCCCCAGGGGCGGGGCCAGCCTGAGCCCACACCCGGCCGTGTCTCCGCCCTCTCTCACCCCCCTCCCCGCTCTCCCGCTCCCAGCACCGTCCCTCGGGCCTCCTGGGGTTGCCCAGGACAGGACAGGACGGAGGGCTATTTTCACAGAGAAATCCTCCCAGTGAAGGGCGTCAGACGGGGTAGGAGAAAATTCTGTAGGCACTGAGATGAAATGACGCTTCCTCTAAGAGAGAAGTGTCAGAAGCATCTATCTGGGTGGTTCCCTGTGTCAAATCGCGGTCCAGACAGGGCCATCATTTAGTCTGTAAGAGCCTCATCATTGGAAGATCACACCAATAATTTCTAAAACCAACCAGTGATTTGGGGCTTATTAGAATAATTTGATGAATCATTTGCGCTTCAACTTTTAACTTGGTAAGCAGCTTCCTAATATATACTGGACGTACATAGAAAATAGAAGTGGACGTCTCGTTTTGCCTTATATATTAATTTGAGTGAGCTTTCCGGTTGCTAAATACTTCGATGTCATCCCTACGTTTACGCGACCCAAGGGGTCTCGTCTGTGGTCTCGTGCGTGACCCCGACCTTAGCAATGCCCACGGCTCCTCCACAAGCTCCGTCTCTGACTCCCGTCCCCCCTCCCTTCTGGCACTCATCTTACAGGCCCCATCCTGGTCAGGCGACCGTCTAGCCTCAGCCACACCCTAAGCATGGCCCTAGAAAACCACAGCCTCTCAAGAGGGACCTCCAAGCCGCCGACACACATACTTCACGTCTCAGGCCTGGTGCATCCTCTCTCCCAGTCTCCTGGAGGAAAATGTCACTCCCTTCCTCCCTCCTCAGCTCTCCAATCCTGCCTCCCCTTCCTCACTCTCAGTTTACCATCCCGCTTCCCATTTCGTCAAGAAAATAGAAGCAACCAGAAGGGCAGTGTCGCAAGCTTCCGTCGCGTCTACTCAACTCTCGCACCTGCCCCCACAGAGGCGCCGTCCTCCTGGTGCGGTGGACGCACCGTCATTCACTCCGCACAAGGCCACCCTTCACTTGTGTCCTGGAGCTCATCCCCTCTCACACTGCTACGGTATTGCTTTCTCCTCTCTCTGGGTCATCAATTCTTCCTTCTTTACTAGAACATTCTCACCAGATCACTCATGCCTTAGCATCTCTCCCCAACACAGAGCAGCCAACAGAGTGGTAGACACTCAACCAGCCCAGTGCAGGAGGGTGGAGGGAAGTTGACGGAAGGAGACAGCAGAGGTTGCGGTGGAGGCTCAGGTAGCCAGGTCAGCACATGTAAAGATCCCGTGGCAGGAGGGAGCATGCAGGAAGGAGGGCCGAGATGGCACATGCTCAGGGAGGGAGGTGAGGCCAGACAGAGGTCGGGGTCAGGCCCTGTTAAAGATGTGGAGCTTTTCCCTAAAAGCACTGGGAAGCTGCTGAGGCTTTAAGCTGGAGGTGGCTTGATCGGATTTGCATTTCAAAGGCTCACTATGATTACTCTGCAGAGACGGGTAGAAGTGGGTACTGCAGCCCTCCAGGGAAGCAGGGATGGTGGCCTGGTGGTGAGTGATGCTGTCCATGGAGAGGAATCGACGTGTTTGAGAGATACCTATAGATGATACGGCAGGACGTCATGATGGATGGGACCTTCAGTGAGGAGGAGGAGGTGGTGGTGACGAGGACCGGGCTCAGGCCTGCACCAGGGAGCGAGGGGGAGGCATCTGTGGAGTGAGGTGGTGCCTCCAGAAGACCAGGCTTGAGGGAGAAATCCTGAGATCAGGTTTGGGCCTGCTGAACACATAGTGCCTTTAAAACAGCCACCAGGACATTGGACACCCAGGTCGGGACCTCGCAGGAGCCGTCCACTGATTATTTCGCACAGCCTCTCAACAAGCATCTCTTCACCCTTCTTCTGTGTCAGGCACAGAAGCCAACAGCCCAAGGATGACTGGGGAGCAGGCGTGTGCAGAGGGGCAGCCAGGGCGCACGGGGAGTGGGTGTGCACGTGGTTCCCAGCATGAAGTGGGGTCCTTAGAGAGAGACATGGAGGCGCCACCTCCGAGCCCTGGATTTGGGTTGGAGCACTGTCCCCATTTGTTTAGAGCCTGAGGGCACATCAGTACTGTTCTTCGCGCCTCACCTCCCGCACGGCTTCCTTACAAAGAGCCTGGTGCCGAGTTTGCGCTGATGAAATATTTGTCAGACTGAATGGAGAGAAAATGAAAGTGCTTTGAAAATACGCTGATTTGTAATCTTAACAATAGGGAGGATATTTTATCCTCCCAGCAGCTTCTCAGGAGGGAAGGGAGTAGGGCTGTATTAGGGAATGTATTAGGGGATGGCTACTAGGCGGAAGTCGAGGCCTCCCGTTAACGCGCCAGGAGGCGTGAGGGCAGAGGGGAGACGTGCTCAGGACGACAGAGAAGGGGGGAGATGACACGGTGGTGGGAGGTGGGTGAGCAAGAAGAGCGAGATCCCGGAACACCTAGAGAAGAGAGCTGCCCTATGGGGAGTGGAACTGAGTGGAACGCTGTGCTCCTGGACCCTACAAAGCTTCAGTGAAATTTCCAGAAGTCCTGGATGCCCTGGGGAACTGTTTTTCCTGCAGAAGTTGGGGAAGGATGTGAACTTGGCAGAGAGACGGTGAATGGGGGGTGAGAGGTGAACTCTCTTCTCTGTAAGATAGTTGCATAGAATAATAGCTAGAAATCCCTAAAATACTTAGTTATGTAAGTGCACACAGGTGTATAGAATATACACAGGTCTGTGTAATGAAACTGTAATAAACGTCCTAAATAATGTCTGGAGTACATAATAAGCCTACTTCATGAGCTATGGAGGCTTAGGACCCGGTAAGAAAATAAATTGCTAACATGTATTGAGGACTGTATTAATTAGGTTATATCAGCTACTATCACAGAAAAATCTCGAATGTCAGCGGCTGAACAGAGTCAAAGCTCACTTCTCTCTCACATCAATGCCCCAACATGTTTCCTAACATGCCAGGCACTCTGCCAAGCACTCTCTATGTGTCCACGCATTTAATCCCCAGGACAGTCTGCAGAGGAGGAATCCCTGGGACCTCCACTCTCAGAGGAGGCCCCCCAGTGATGCTGAGCGGGCCCCGGGCGGCCCAGCCGCAGACCCCGCCTCTCACCCACTGGGCCGTGTCTCCCGGCACAGGTCCGACTGTCTATTCCTTCAGAGAAAGTTAGCCAACGTTTGTCGTGGCTGTGCTGGTGCTGGGGACACGACGGTGAATGAAACAGACAACGTCTCTGCTGTCATGAGCTGGATGTGATCGTAATTCTGTCCTTTGTATCCGTTTTATGAAGGCCGTGTTCAACAGTTCACTCACGCACTGCGCGATCGTTGGCGGCGACCTGCTGTGGCACTGGGCTGGGGTTTTCATCCGAGCTGGTCCTCACCATCCCAGAAATTGCCAAGGAAATATAGAATCAAAAAGCCTTCGTTTGAGCCCTGATTCCATCATTTCCTGGCCACGAATGCTCACTTAGTCATTTAGCCTCACTTAGTCATTTAGCCTGTGCCTCAGTTTCCTCAACTGTGAAACGGAGATGACGATGCCCCTCTCACAGGCCTGTGGTTGCCCCAAAGCGAGTTGTAGTCCAAGAGCCGGCGGAAGGCCCAGCCCCAGGTGGGGGCTCAACCCCCGGGCATTTCAGAACTTTCCAGGGCTGGGTACAGTGAATTCCAGGCCACGGCAGGCGGCGAAGTGCTTTGCAAACTCGTCTAAAGGGCTGTGGGCTGTTTGTCAGCCTCACTCTGGGCTCTGTCTTCGGAAAGTGATCTGCTTCCTCACGTGCAAAATGCAGGGAGGCTCCCAGGCGAGCCGGGCACAGAGTGGACATTCGCTAGCCTCCTCCGTGGCGGTCCTCAGCCCAGAATCAAACCTCCGCCGCCCGCTAAGCTTCAGCTAATCTCAGAAGCTGCGGTGCTGGGACAGAAGGCTGGTTTTGAAGTCTTCGGCCTCAGATCCTGGCTGCAGCCCTGCCGGGGGTGTGTTTTGATTTACCAGGCAGATGTCCAACCCTTCCCTCAGGGGCGGGGGAGAGGGCTGAGCCAGCTTTGGAGAGGGAGAAGTCAGGAAGAGGCCGGGGGCGCTGAGCCCCTGGAAGCCACGATGTCTCACATGTGCCTTCTCCCCTTGTTTTCCAGGGAACTTTAAAGGTCTCTGCAAGCAGATCGATCACTTCCCAGAGGACGCAGATTACGAAGCTGACACAGCAGAATATTTCCTCCGTGAGTGCATACAAGTTTTTATCTCCCTCTTAGTGGTGGGTCCTGCTCTTCCACCTTTCATGAGCCAGGACTATCCAGAGGTCTCTGTCACAGCACAGGGCAGGAAAAAGCTGAGCCTCCCTCCTCTCCTCCTGTCCAGAGGCCAAACCTACGTGCATGCTGTCCCCTCTGCCTGCAACACCCTTCCCTCCCCTCTTTGTCTGGCAAACTGCTACACATCCTCCACATCTCAGCTGAAACCTCACCTCCTCCAGGAAGTCCTCCATGCCCTTGAAGGGGTTCCCAGAGCACAGCACCTTTATCCTGCTGGGGGGGTCCTTATCTATTTGAGCAGCCATCTTCCTCACAGTCCTGCCACCTCTGCTAGGATGCTGCTAGGACTCCACCATCTTGTTCACTACTCTCTGTTCCCAGAGCCGTGCCTGGCACACCACAAGCCTCAGTAAATATTTCTTGAATAACTGAATGAAGAAACTCACCAGGCAGTGCCAGATGGGAACTGCTACTGAAACAATAAATGAGATTGGTTTTTCTTCCCCCTACAAGTGAAGTCCAAGTTAAATCCTCAGGCAATAGCTGTGATCTTAAATCCCCTTGAGACATATTATCAAGAGAAAGCTTTGAGATCTGAAGAAAATGTCTCAAGAATCAGCAAAAACTAACACAGTAAATGCTCCCTGAGAAAGGGCTTTCCAGGAGAGGGGCTGAGGGCCCTTGACGCCTGGGACAACAAAGCCGCCCCGAGCAGAAGTGGCTGAAGGCTCTCAGGCGGCTCTTCCAAAGGTTTGCTCTGCTCCCAGAAGCATCCCCTCTTTCTGCTCCCAGGTGCCCTTCCCAGCCAGCCGCAGGGAGGCTGGCGGGCGCCCCCCTCCCATCCCCCCAGGCAGCGTGGTTAGTTAGCATCAGCCTCGGATCACTTTTATGAAAAATGGAGGAGGCATTTTATTATATGGATCACTCCTGTCTCTTTCAATAATTACTCCTCACATCAAACCCAGCGCTCAGGTCAGCCTGGAATCTGGGTTTCATTGAAAAGCCCGTGGAACATAAAGTCAGCCAGGCGGCTGAGAAGAGAAAGGAAGGGAACATGATGTAATTTAATAGATTTCTTTGTAAAGGGGGAGAAAATATCTTACAATGCTCCTCACTTCCTTTTATGAATTCTCGCAAGACTCTGCTCTTAAGTGGAATTCCTAAAGGGCCGCTGGGTTATCGCTCCTCCCCGCTGTGTCTGGGGCTCTCAGAGGAGCCTGGAGGTGGCATAAAGGCAGATTGAGCGCCTTCTGTATGCTAGCCCCGGTGCTCAGTGCTGGGGAGATCAACACGGATGAATGAGACACAGTCTGTGGGCCCAGGCAGAGCACAGCCTGGCGGGGAGGAGCCTCAGAGAAACTGCTGGACTTGGGAGACAGGCCCAGCAGAGATGGGGCCTGCACGTAGAGGTGGAGGGGGGAGCAAAGCTGAGCCCCACACGGGAGCCACACTGGTTGAGCAGCGGGAGGGTGTAGTACTTGATCAGCTAGACGCCAAGTGCACCGGGCGAGAACTTTGTCTCATTCATTACTGTGCCTAGAACAGCTCCTGGAATACAGAAGGTGCTCAATAAATGCTATTTGTTAAATAAAGGAAAGATATGGGATTCTCCAGTGGCTATTCCTACCTATTCTATACCTCCATTTCCTTATTTGTAAAGAGGGAAGAGCTTAGAGTGTTTGGTCCATTTTGGGGTCCCTGGACAAGACTTGAACCTACATTAGTGGTGGAGGATTCCAAGGGTCTGATTTAGTTGACTTAATCCAACAGTACTTTTGGAGCATCCATAACAGGATTGGCAAGCTTTTTCTATAAAGGGCCAGATAGTGAATATACGGTCTCTGTCCCAACTACCCAGCTCTGCCCGTGTGGCACAAAAGCAGCCTAGACAATATGGAAGCGAATGAGTGTGGCTGTGGGCCAATGATGCAACTTTATTTACAAAGGCAGGCAGCAGGCTGCCTTTGGCACAGTTTGCTGAGCCCTAATCTATAAACGCTAATCTTGGGCTAGACAAGAGAAGCAATTTTTTAAAGCTGGAAGATGTGAGTTCCCCTCCTTCTCTGTTAAGCTCTAAACTGGTTGGTAGAGAAGCTAGAAGACACAAATCCTTCTTCTAGAAGGATCTCCTACCCCACTGAGTTCGGCGGCACAGGGGCCCAGGGAGGTGGGTGGAGCTTCTCCCGAGGTGGGCGTGGCTGCAGCCCAGGGAGGTGGGCGGAGCTGTGCCTGGAAGTGGGCGGGGCTGCACCCGGGGTGGGCGGAGCCTGAGCCAGTTCCCAGTTCAGGTCTGTGAAACCCATCGTCACCTGCCACGTGGGAGGCCACGAGAGAGGACACGACAGAGCTGCTGTTCCTGAGGGCTTGCAGCCGTGAGACAGGCAGGGATGGAAGGAAGTGTGTGGTGCTGAGGGAGTCTGGCCCCTAAGCCAGACCAGAGGAGGTTTTTCCAGAGGGTTCCGTAGAGAAGGTGGCGTTAAAGGTGAGTCTTGGACTATAGCAGCATTCATTCATGCATTCATTCACTCCTGAGACATTCACTAAGCACTCACTATGCGCAGGGCACTGTTGTTGGTAGCAGGGGCTCCGAGGGCGAGCAAAACAAAGTCAGCGTCTTCATGAAGGTTACATTCCAGCCGAGGAAGCAGCAGTCAGCAAGCTCAGGAACACCTAGCGGGGGCGGATAGCTTCTGAGCGCTGTGCGAGGTGGAGAGTGAGGGGGAGGCAGAGGGCAGGGCAGGGAGGGGGCGTTACTTAGATGAGGTGGTCAGGACAGCTTCTCTAAATGAAGAAAGGGAAGGAGCCAAGAGGATTTCGGGGAAGCACGTACCTGAGGAGGGAATGGCAAGAGCAGAGGCCTTATTAAGGCGGGATGTTTGAGGACCAGTGGGGAGGACACACCGACGAAGCCCAGTGCACGAATGGAGGGCATCCTCCAGCAGGAGGTCAGAGAGCCGGCAGAGCAGCCCGACCACGTGGGGGAGAAACCAGACCTCGTTTTAGGCGTGATGGGAGTCATGAGCAGGGACAATGATTGGGCAGGTCACGTCTGGCTGCCGGGGTGGGCCAGGGAGGCGGGGGCTGCTGCAGGCCTCCCGGTGAGAGGCCGTGGCGGCTGGACCAGAGTGTGAGCTGTGGTGACGGTGAGGAGGGAGGGGCTGTTTGGAGGCAGAGCCGACAGGAGCAGGGGCAGCCACATCATGAGGGGTCGGCCGTGGGACAGGACACTGCTGGGTTTCCAGAGGACAGTAGAGGACTGTGAGGAGGGACAGGGCTGGGGACAGGAGATCCAGGAGGGTGGACAGAGGCTCAGCAAAGGGAGGCACCAGAGCCCCGTGTGCCCAGACCACCATCTCTGCCTTGACTGTTCATGCTCAGCCTGCCTCAGACTTGGAGGGTCAGAGGTGCAGGCAGGGTGGTTCCAGAAGGGCGACTGGAGCTCCTGCTGTTGCCAAGGTCAGGGGCATAGTCCTCTGGACTCTGCTCGCCTTAAGGGCAGGCTGTGTTCTGAACCAGCTCTGCCTGCCCAGTGCCCAGCACAGCGCCTGCACAGGGCCAGCACACCTCCGGAGTGGACAGAGGCTTGATGGTGTGTCAGTGTCAGACTGCGGGCCATGCCCGGCAGAGCTGCTGCTCCTGAGGAAGCCTCCGAGGGTCTTCTCCTTTGCTCTTGGGGCTGAGCATCCAGGAAGCCAAAAGAGATCCGAACTGCCCGGCGGCGTCCTTTTTGGCAGCAGACAAAACAAAAACTGGGCGCTCGTGACACTTGCAATCTACTGTCACGGAAATTTACAAGTTAATTATACAGTCTGCTAAACTGTGAGAAGTGATAGGGAGAAAAATCAAGCCGTAAAACGGGACAGGGAATTCCGGCATGGGGGTGGGGTCGATAAAGTTCTCAGTGTGACCTGAAGGAGGTGAGAGTGAGCTGTGTGGCTGTCTGGAGGGAGAATGTTCCAGGCACAGGGAACAGCAAGTGCAAAGGCCCTGAGACAGGAGCATGCCTGGAACATTTGCGGAGCAGGACTGAGGCCAGTAAGACAAGAATGGAGTGAGCAAGAAGGAGAGAAGCAAGAGCAAGCGCCAAGAGGCCCTGGGGCCCTGGGGGTTAGAGCGAGGACTTGGGGGTTTGCTCTGATCAAGGTAGGAAGCTACCAGAGGGTCTGCACAGAGGAGCGACACCATCTCACGTGTTACCAGGACCCTCTGGTTGCTGTGTTCATAAGAGACTGAAATAGGGCAAGGGCAGAGGCAGGCAGAACGGTTCAGAGCCTGTTGCAATAATCTAGACCAGAGGTGACGGCAGTTTGAACCAAGGTGGTGGCAGCGGAGAAGGGAGGAAGCGGTCAGACTCTGAAAATATTCCCAGGGGACAGCATACAGCATTTTGTGACAGGCTGCCTGTGGATTTCCAGGGAAAGAAAGGAGGACTCCAACATTTGTGCCTGTGGGGAGAGCCAACTGGGACTGGGGAGGAACCGAAGCTCAGTGTCAGCCACGTTAAATAGGAGAGGCCCTGGGGAGATGTCCTGGAGTTTGGGAGTCACAGCACAGGTCCTGGCCCGAGACAGGGGTCTGCGAGTTGTCAACGTGGATATTTGATGAATGCACCAAGGGAGTGGTGCAGAGAGAAGAGGTGCAGGAACTGAGCCCCCAGACCCTAAAGTTTAGAGGCCAGGAGGATGAGGAGGTTCCTGGAAAGGAGGCTGAGCAAGGGTGGCCAGTGAGGTGGCCCAGGTAACTCCAGCCATCCTGGTTCCAGCGGCCAGCCTGAGGATCCAGAGCAGAGAGGGAGGAAAGGGAATGCCGGAAGGGCACAGCTGGGCGGGAGTGCAGGGGTGATCTCCTGGGGTGGCAGAGACGGTGGGGCTCACTTGCTCTCAAGCCAGCAGCGCCAGCTTAAGGCATTGCCCAGCGCCTCACGGAGGACCTGGAAGAAGGAAGGTGCCCAAGTAATATCTGTTGGGACAAATCAATGAATCAATGAATCAATGAATGAATGCACGCTCTTACTCTCCAGTCCCCAAGGGTGTCTGAGGAGTTCCACAGCGTCTCCTGAACCATAGAGTCCAGGGGCTCCCTCGTGACAGGGAGGAAAAGCTCCAGCAGGCCCTGGTCACCATCCTGGGCCTCCTGACATTGGGCCCCATGCAGGTGTGGCTAGTACGGCCCTTCCCACCTCTCACTAGCTTCCCCACGAACGAATGGTGACCAGAACTGTTTTTCCCAGGCAGCTCTGTGGGGCCACCGGATGTGTCTGCTGTGACATCCCCCTGTCTTCACCCCTCCTTACCAAAGCTTGAAGACCCGAGGTGGTGATGACCAGGATGTGACTTCCTATGACTGTCGTGGGCTGGTGTGTCTGCGTGCCTGTCTTTGTGCATGAGGGCATGAGTCAGTGCTGTGTTCTGCGTCTTTCAGTGCCTTCGTGTCTGTGCGTCTGTCTGTCAGTCTGAATATGCAAGTGCCTGGGTGTTTGCACATGTCTGCTGTGTGCATGTGGGTCCCTGCGTGATGTGTGCATACGTGTGTGTGTGTGTGTTGTGTTCAGGAGATGAGAGTTGGTATTTCCCAGCTGTCCCAATGTGACTTGGAGCCAGGAAAGAAGATTCAGAGGAATTTAGCTCTCTTCCACAATCACATGTTTAGCATCTACTGTATGCTAGACCCCAAATCCGCTGTATTTCAGCCCAGGACTGCAGGGTGGGATCAAGCTCTCCCCACTCCACAGTCAGAGCCCGGGGCTGGAGGTGACGGCCCAGGATTGGCTGCTGTCCCTGACACACTCTGTCCAGGGGGAGGGGAGGGGCTGGTGCCCACAGGCCAGGCGTGCACACACACACGCACACACACACGCTCCAGAGCTGCAGCATCAGGGCCTCACCACATCAGCCACTCTTCTTCCAGAGCCAGAAGTGAAGAGAATGGGGAAGGGAGGGAGGGCTCTGGGCAGGGCCTGCCCCTCCCCCCAGAGAGAGGTCTCACCTCATTACACTGGAAGTAGGAGTTGAGCCTTCCCAGAGTCACTGCCACCTGAGGGCAAGAAGAGGCAGGAGGACAGACCCCTGGGGCAGCTGCGGGCCAGGAACAGACACCTGCAGGGGAGGGGGACAGACTCCTGTGAGGGAGGTGGACAGACCCCCGTGAGGGAAGTGGACAGACGCCTGTGGAGGGGGGGCGACAGACTCCTGTGACAGAGGTGGACAGACCCCAGTGAGGGAAGTGGACAGACGCCTGTGGGGAGGGGGCGACAGACTCCTGTGACAGAGGTGGACAGACCCCAGTGAGGGAAGTGGACAGACGCCTGTGGAGGGGGGGACAGACTCCTGTGACAGAGGTGGACAGACCCCAGTGAGGGAAGTGGACAGACGCCTGTGGGGAGGGGGCGACAGACTCCTGTGAGGGAGGTGGAACGCAGCCAAGGCAGGGAGGACCGACATGAAGGTTACTTGGGGGGTGAATCTACGGAACTTGGCCACCAGTCGGAGGCAGGAGAGCATAACCTCGAGCCTTAGCACTCTCTGCCCGCGTTCAAATCCACCTCTGCCACTTCTCGGATGAGCTCCCTGGGCCTCAGATTCCTCGCCAGAGGGATGGTGTTCGTTGGTACCTTCCTGGGCCGTAGTGAGGCGTAGGTGAGTCAGGATGAGACAGCTCTCCACGCCGGCCCGGAGCCCAGGAAGCGCTTGGTAGGCATTAGTCATTACTGTTGAGTGTGTTAGCCAGCGAAAACCGCAGAGGCCAAAGATCAGGCAGGGAAGAGGCAAAGGGAGTTTTCAGTGAGGGGATCAGAGAGGGCCTCACCGGGAAGGGAGCGTCTGAGCAGACACCTGAAGGAGGTGAGGGAGCGTGTCTTGTCCTGCAGGTACCCTGGGAAGAGACTTCCAGGCAGAGGGAACAGCCAGCGCAAAGGGTCTGAGGCTGGCATGCTCGGGGACAGCCAGGAGGCCACGTGCGTAGGCAGAGGGTGTGAGCGGGCGGGTGGGAGGCCAGGCCAGGCCAGGACCTGTGGGTCTCAGCTTTACTTGGAGATGGGGCCACAGGAAGGTTCTGAACAGAGAGGCCGGGGCTGAATTCACACCAACAGCCTCGCTCTGCTTCTGCTGGAGAACTGACTGGGGTCTGAGCAGGAGCAGGGAGGCCAGTAGGAGGTGACAACCACAATCCAGGCTGGAGATGTCGGCGGTTGGACCAGGGGGGTGGTCCAAGTGGGAGGTGGGGGAGAAGGAGTCTGATTCGGGATGTACTGGAAGACAGAGCCGGCAGGATTGACGGACAGCCTTTGGGGGAAGGCGTCTGGGAGTCCTGGCTGGGGGACAGGGAACAGCGCCACCCTCCCTGAGCCCGGGAATAGAGGAGGAGGCTGGGTTGCAGGGAAGTGACAACTCTGCTTTCCGACCCACATGTCATGATTTCTCTTTTGGATTCTCCTCCCGCGCTGGCCCATGAATAGCTTGAGGACACGAAGAGGAGTACCACAAATAGACAGTTCTCCTCCCACCCCCCACCACCCCACCCAGCACAGGACCTGTCCAGGAGATGTTTGCTGAGTGAATAAACGAGGACCCACCTTCCCTAGGGCCACCTGGCACGTCTACCCTTTTCCCAGAATGAGGACAAAGGTGGATGTTAGGTATCAAGGTCTGATCTTGGGGACTTAGAGTGAAGGGGCCTGAATTCAAGGTGAGCTCTGCTCTGTGGCCTTAGGCAAGACACACGACTTCTCTGAGCCTCTCTGAGTGCCAGTCCCCTGGGGCGCTCTGAGGACACAGTGAGACAAGGGGGAGGGTAGTGCTTTGTTAGGGCTCCCAGCTGCTCCAGGGGAACACGTGAGGGAAGTCCACCACCCCCTCCTTCCTGCTAGAGTTTAGAAGTGTGATGACATATCCTCCCAGGCCTGACATGCTGGAGCTAGACACGCCCTTAGGGTCACCCAGCCCCATCCTCCCATTTTATAGATGAGGAAAAATGAGGCCCAGAGAGGGACGATGACTTACCCCAGCCCAGTACACTTTCTAGGATGCCACCTGCCTCCTGGACATCATCCAGGGTCGAGTGCTCCTGTCTGGTGCCCCAGCCCCGCAGACCCTTCTAGCAAAATCATGGTGGGAGACATTCCCACCAGAGGTCGTCATGGTCAGTGCGTCTAAATCATGCCCTGCAGTTAGGGGTCATCTCAGCTGCAGCTTTTACCAACTCACATCCATGCAACCAGAGTGAACATTTCACAAAACGGTGCCCACCCCTCGCGCACTCCACACGCGCCCACGGTTTCTATTCTGTCCTGGTTCATTTATTTAAGTGCTGGCTGCAGCCACCATGCTGACTTCACAGCCTAGTCATGAGTCACAACCTGCACTTTAATAAACACCAACGAGGTAAGCCCAGGCCTGTGAGCAGCAGCAACGATACACTCTGCTGTGGTGAGAACTGACGTTTCCCCGTGCTCGCCAGGTACCAGGCACCGTTCTAATTGCTTAAAATGGGTTTGCTCATCAGTCCTCATGGCAGCCCCAGGAGCTGGGTGTGCCGACGCTCCCCCTACAGCAGAGGGCCAGCCGAGGCTCAGGAGGGCAGGCGAGGTAGCCAGTGAGACGCACTCAGGCCATCTCCCTCGTGAGCTCCTGTAGCAGATAGCTGGCCCCAGGGACAACAGGAAACGGGAAAGCATCGGCACCTGCACAGATGGCGCTCCCAGAGGAAGCTCGCCGGGCTTCCAAAATTGCTCTCCTGTGTCATTATACATAGCAAACATTCATTGGCCCCTTGACTCTGCGTGTGCCAGGCCTGACACTTTATACACTATCTTCATTCCTCTTCACAACAGCCCTAAGAGGCAGGTACTGTTGGTGACCCCATGACACAGAGGAGAAAGGGGAGGCACTGAGGCCACACAGCCAGTGGGAGGGCCAAGGTGGGACCTCAGCAGTCCACATCCGGAACCCATGCTGGCCACCACGTTCGACTCCTCTCTCTTCCTCTCGTCCACTTTCTTCTTATTCCTTTTCCTCTTTTTTTTTCAGGTCTCTCTTCTCCAGCAACGCCTTCTCTCTCTCTCTCTCTCCTCCTTCTTCTCTCTCCTCCTCGCTTCCCCCTCTCTCTCTCTCACACACACACACACACACACATTTGTTGCAGCCCGTCTCCTTTCATGGTCATTGGCTACCCCATCCAGCCCAGCATGGAAGGAGGAGAGAGGGAGAGATGCCCAAGAACCTAGAACCTTCTCCCAGCCCAGCACTTCTGTGATTCTATCCCATTAGCACGGATTAAGTCCCAAATGGGATAACAGGCATAAAGAGCTTAACACTGTGCCCAGAAAATAGGGAGCCCACCCTCCACCACCTAATTATGGTGACTATTTTGATTAAAAGCCATAACTAGTGTAAGGGAGAGGCATGAGGGCAGCCAGGCGGAGGAGCCCTGAGGGGAGGTCGTGGGGGGCACAGGACCATTGGGGACGGGTGAGACCCTAGAGATCATCTGGTCCAATCCCACTAGAGTGCAGACCTGAGACCCAGAGAAGGGAAGGCACACGCTTGGGTCCTGTGGAGAACCGGCAAAGAGTGGGCGCCAGGGCCAGGTCTGCCGACCTCCCACCCTGCACCACGCGGACTACCACCCCTCTCTCCTCCTCTGCCAGAGTGAGCCAGGGGACAGTGGGGCCTCTGCATGTCCACCAATTGTGCCCACCTTGAAGAGTGATTTCCCAGCAGGACAGCCACAGGGGCTGGGCCACTGGGGCCCTAGATCCCGAGATGACTTGTCTGCAGAATTTGGCCAAAAAGAGGATTCATGAGGAAATTAAAACTCAGGCCCCCCCCCCCCCAGAGGGCAAGATGTTGCTCCTCCTGGGTACTTAGGACTCTCTTCATTTCTGTCACCAGCATAGCAAATATTAAATTGTTCACAGTTTACCAACATTCTGCATTTTCAAAAGCTTCCACATTCTTCTTCCTATTTAATCACTGGAACCCCATAAGGAGGACTAGTTCAGATGGTCATCTCCATTTTACAGACAAGGGAGTGGAGGCCCAGGGACACCAGGAGATTCGCCCGAGGTCTTCCCAGCCAGCCCCTAAACTCTGGCACCCCCCAAGCCTCAAGGCTAAGCCGTCTGCTCTCCAAGGGCAAGCTCTTTCATGCTCACCTCTGTGTGTGCGACCCCCACTTACAGCTCCAGCCCAGACCACACCTCGTGCCCTGGACTACACATCCGACTGACCCCACACTCCACGCACACATCCCGGAAGCACCTCAAACTCAGCGTGTCCCAACCAGCCTAGATTTCCCTCCCTCTGCTCCTCGAGCTTGATCCTCTCCCAGACTCACTAGTGATTTATCCATCCAGACCCAGAAGTTATCCTCAACGCCAGTCTCTTCTCCACCATATCCACCCGTCACCAAGTCTTAATTCACCTCCTAAACATCCCTCAGGCCCACCCACCTCTGCCCACACCCTTTGCACCCACTTGGTCCAGGACCCTTCACCGCTTGTCTGGTCAGCTGCATCAGCCTTCTCACTGGTTCCCTGGAGCCACCCTTGACCCCTTCTTAATCCATTTGCTTCTTAAGGTGCAAATCAGATGGTGATAGCCCTGCCTGCTTGAAGCCCTTCACTGGTTCCCTCTGCCCTTAGGATAAACGTTAGCTCCACAGTGTGATCCGCAGGCCCCTGGTGACCCGTGAGCCCCTAAGTGCCTGGCCCCGGCCTGCCTCCTCTCCCTAGTGTTCCCCAGGCCCCTCCACAGCTCTTTGTGATGCAGCTCCTTTCAATTCCCGAACAAGCCCTGCTTCCTCCAGCCCCGGGCCCATGCTGCTTCCTCTCCTGGACCACTCTCCACATCCTGCCTCTATTCTGCACAATTAGCTTCTCCTTAACCATCCGCTGTCAGCTCCAACATCGCTCCCTCAGGGAAGCCCTCCGTGATCTCCACGGGGACCCAGAGGATGCTCTGAGAGGCATGAAGTGTAGGGCTGAAAGCAGGGGAGTGCAGTGGTTAGGCACACAGAGCCTAGGGTCAGACTGCCTGGCTTCACACACCCAGCTCCTCCATTTCCTCGCTGGGTTGCCTTGGACAAATGGCTTAACCTCCCTGTGCCTCACTTTTAGCCTGTGTATGATGGGGGTAATTAAAGTATTTACTTCATAGAGTTGTAACGAGAACTAATGAGTTACTATATGCACAGTGCTTAGAATGATCCCAGCATACACAAAGCACTCCATGGACATTAGCCATCTACATGGACATAACATTAGCCTGTCACACGCCTTCATGGTGCCATATGGGTACCATATATTCTTTCATAGCACTTTATCCTGGTTGATAATTATACATTTAGCTGTGTTATTATCTGATGACATATATCTCCTTCATGAGAACATAAGCCCTATAAAGACATGGACCAGGCCTGGTTTGGCGCCCCTTATGTCTTCACGCCCAGCCTGGAACCTGGCACAGTGGGGGGCATTCCATCTGTATTTCTTCACTGTTCTCACAGCTGGTCAAGAGCAGAGCATCTCCCCACTCCGGACCATGTGGCCTTTCCTCTGTACAGTGTATTATGCTCTCAGCCAGGGGTGGCCAGACTGCAACTGGCAGGCTGAATCTGGCCCGCCACCTGCTCTTGTAAATAAAGTTTTATTGGAACACAGCCATGCTCATTTGTTTACATATTGTCCATGGCTGTTTTCACGCACCAAAGGCAAAGTTGAGTAGTTGTAACAGAGACCATATGGCCAGCAAAGCCAGAAATGTTTACTCTCTGTCTCTTTGCAGAAAAAGTTTGCCAACACCTGCTGTGGGTATTTGTAATCTCCTTGAAGCCAAGGCCCATGGTTTCATGACACTGATGTGAGGTTTAAACGAGTGAATCCATGGAAGGCACTTAGAACAGGGCCGGGCACATAAGAGCTGCATAAATATTAATAGGTATTGTGTGGTTCCCTACGCTAACTCAGAGGAGATCAATAAATATTCATCCATTGAATGAATCTGATATTTTCTGCTCTCGTGATAGATTTTAGCTCTAAGACCAGAGCAGCCTCAGTGGGAAGTCAGGACAATTCACGGGGAAGCTGTGACTGGATGTAGGGGACGGCAGAATAGAAATCATAACAATTGCTCCCTTTCACTCTCCACCATCTAGCGTGGACACAGAGCAGATATTATCCAATTTAATCCTTACGAGAGCACTTCTCAAACTTTCGTGTGCATACAAGTCTTGTTATGTGGCTCTTGTTAAAATGTAGATTCTAATTCAGTAGGTCCAGGGTGGGGCCTGAGAATCTGCGTTTCTAACCAGTTCCCCACCCCCGATGCCCATGCTGCTGGCACTCACACTGCCCTTGAGCAGCAGGGCCTCACAGCATTCCTGTGCGCTGGATATTAGGATTACTGTCCCCATTTCACAGGAGGGGGAAACTGAGGCTCAGAGAGGTAAAGACCCTTGCCCAAGGTCACACAGTTAGTAAGTGACAAAGCCAGGATTTGAACTCAAGTGTGACTAACTCCAAAATCCCCATTTTCTCTATGACGTCTCTCAGCCAGAAAGACCTGGTTCAAGAGGCTTCTCCAGTGTGGGAGTCCCTGCCTGCTCCTAGATCTGGGTCCTGCAAACTCCAGCCTTCCTGGGCATCATGCTGTTTACCAGCTGCCCCCGTCACCTTCTTTCTGGGCAAAGAGGCCTCTTCCAAGGGACGCTGGGGTTTGGGCTGGCTCTGCTGGACCAAAGGGGCCTCTGTTTGTACTGCCCGCCTGCCGCCATTATTTAGAACATACCATGTGCTTTGGTACCTTCTGAAGTGGTCCCATTTTTTCCACGTTGCTCTCTGCTGGCTGCAGCACGGCAGACCTCTCCTTCCTGCCTCCCTCCGTCTTGTCCACGCACATACGGGCTCTCTTTGCACAAACACATACGACTGCACACGCACAGCATCCCAGCTCCCTCCATGGCTGGAGCTTGCTCTCTCTGCTGGCTGGAAGGCTGAGTTGGGACATCCAGGCTCCCACAGGAGACCTGGCTGAGCTGGAAACAGCAGGCCTGAGGCTGCCATGAGCATCTGCTCCGAGGGTGCTGTCTAGAGCTGCCAATCGCAGGCACACTGTGGGCAGGAAGAGCCCACTTTCTCGAGGGAGAAGACCAGAGTCCTTCCTCTCCCTGCTCATCTGAGCGGCTGCCGCCCCTATGAAGTCATGCCGACCCCTCTTTCTTTATGCTGCCATCCCCCCTTTCCAGCTGGTCAGAAATCATAGCCACGTGGAGAAAGCAGAAGCATTAGAAGTTACCTAACAGGCCACACCCAGTTTACACATGGGAATACCAGAGAGGGCGAGGTACCTGCCTTAACCACACAGCAAGTGGCACAGAGAGGACCACAACCCAGATCTCAGGACCCTGCAGCACCCACCCAGGCTCCTTGGAAGCCCCGTAGGGAGAGCACAGGGTGATTCAAAAGTCGGGCTGATCTGAGCTTAAATCCTGACTCACTAGCTGTGTGGCCTTGGGCAAGTTACTTCACCTCTCTGAACTTCGGATTCTCGTAAATTGGGACGACACATCCCCCACAGGGCAGTTCTGAGGATTAAATTATACAATGTATGTTAGGTACCCACTCAAGACCCGACACGGAGCGGGTGCTTAGCAAATCTTCTCTCTCATCTGAGTCTTCAGTAAGCCGTCACCACGCCCGTGTGCTTGTGAAGATGAGAATTCAGGTAGCTTTGAGTGTGCACGTCCGGACGTGTGTGTGTGTGTGTGTGTGTGCAGGGGTGTGTGGGCTGGGGGGTCAGGGTGGGGATATGGCGCCTTATCTTGGAAACGACTTGCAGGGAGAGAACATCCACTCAGGTCTGGGGAGGAGGCAGCGTCGTCCCTGCCTGCAGGGGAGAGGGGTGCCCAGATTGCAGAGGAAGCAGCTGCCCCCACCCCGTGCCCTCATCCTCTCACCCCAGCTCAGTTCGCCCCACACGTGCCCGCCTGGACACAGCTCCATCCTTCTGCAAGTCCCTCAAAATAATCCACTCACCCAACAGCATCCACGAGCAGTGTCGATTCACTGAAGATCCACGGGGAGAGAGAGGAAGGGTTTTACAGGACACGAGTCACCGCAGACTGCCTAAAAGCCTCTTAGGAAAACTCCTCAAGTTCTATACAGAAAAACCCTCTTCTCCATAGAGCCTTTGAGACCATGTTGCCACCAAAAGGGGTTAGGGAGGGGGTCCTACTCCTGGCACCTTCCGCTCCAAAACGCACATCCCCCGCTGACCCCTGGGCTGAGCCACAGGAACCTCTGTCTAATGGGACACAACTTCCTCAGAGCCTATTTGAACAACCTGGACATGGAAAGAAATCCTCCTTGTCTCTACACCAGCCTCAGACAGCTCTGCCTCCCGCCCGGCCCCCAGCTCCCAGGACGGGGAGTCAGTGTCCCGAGGTGACTCGCTGCCTGTTGGAATCCGGATAGAAAGAACATTTCACTTTTCAGAGACACTGTGTGGAGGACCCCTCACCTCTGGGTCCCCCATTCGGATGCTCTGGCCCACATATGCACTCCACTCCCCCAGCTGCCTTCCCTCTGCCCTCAGCGTCTGTGCCCTCTGCCCTCCCACCTCCCACACGCAGGAGTAAAACATTCGTTCAAATATTCTTTCCTCTCCTGCCTGTTTGTCAATCCTTCCTTCTTACCTTATCCTGAAGGGGTTTCTCATATGCATTTTATGTTCTTTTTTTACTTTCTCTTTTCTTTGCAATGTGTCTGCTTCTTCCTCTTTCTGGACCATCTCACCACATTTATTCACTCAATGAGCTTGTGTTGAGGGCTTACTATGTCTTTGGCACTGAACTACGTGGTGGGGACAGAGAGAGTAAAGAGAGAAAACTAAAATAAAAGAAAGCCACAGTTCTTGTCCTCATAGCATCCCAGGGCTCGTGGCGGAAGCATATATATACAAACAAGTATTTACTATAATAGCTATCATTTATCAAACACATACTACATGCTCTTAGAGACTTACCTAAGTGCATTACCAGAATTAACTCATTTAATCTTCACAACAATCTTAAGAGGCAGGCACCATTACCATCCCCATTTTACAGATGAGGAAATTGAGGCATGCAGGTGAGATAACTTACTCAAACTTATCCAGCTAATAAACGCTAAAGCCAGATTCAAATCCAGGGTACATCTTTCCCTAACCATCATAACATACTACCTCTCAGTGTGCCCCAAGGGCCCCAAAGCACAGAAGAGGGAGCTAATAACTTTGCCTAAGGAAATCAAGGAAAGCTTCACGGAGGAGGGGACTTTGAGCTGGGTTTTGATGGATGAACGGAAGTTTGCTGAGTGAAAAAGAGCAGGAAAGACATTCTAGTCAGAAAGCTCAGTATGTCTAAAGTCAGAAGGATGCAATGATGTTATGGGAAGTTTGCTGTGGCTGGACAAGAGGGAACATGAGGACCAGGAGACATGAGGCTGGAGGTGGGCAGAGGCCAAGTCACACAGGGCCCTGTGGGCCTCATGAGGTGCTGGAGTTTGGTCCTTGAGGGAGAGGGGAGCCCCTGAAGGGCTGTGAACGGGACAGTGGCTTGCTCCCTCTCCCCCCTCCCCAGCATTGCTAAGCAACCTCGACTCTGGTCCCGTGTCCATGGAATCCCCGCTCCTGTGGGCTGCTCTCTCTCCTCCCTCCTGTGTCCCTCGATCTCATGGCCATGCCCTTCTCTCTGCCCCAACCCTCCGCGTCCCGCAGGGGCCGTGAGAGCCTCGAGCATCTTCCCGATCCTGAGCGTGATTCTGCTTTTCATGGGCGGGCTCTGCATCGCAGCCAGCGAGTTCTACAAGACCCGACACAACATCATCCTGAGTGCCGGCATTTTCTTCGTGTCCGCAGGTAACGACCCTGAGCCGGGCGGGCCAGGGCCTAGGCCCCCCAGCAGGGAGAAGGCTGAGGTTTGGGTGCCCAGTGGCTGGGAGGGCCTGGAGGAGAGAGGAGGGGTGCAAGGAGAGGAATCTCCAGGGCTTGCATCAGATCGTGTTGCAGAGAAGGCAGGTTGTGCCGGGGCTTCTGCCCCATAACAACACCTGCGCCCCCACTGAGTCCTCCAGAAACATCCCCAGATGCTGTCCCTTAGCCCAAGGGCCCATCTTCCTCCAGCCTCTTGGAAAAGGGCCTCAACCCAGGTCCCTCTCAGAGTACTGGGCCTACCCCAGCACCCTCTCCTCTCCTACCCAGGCGGGAGCAGCCAGACACCCAAAACCACATTTCTCACCCCAGTTACATGAAAAGTCACATTGGCTTCAGATGCCAGAAAAAGAACATAGGATGTAGCACAAGCTGTTTAATAAGAATGACTAACATGCAAGGAGCACTTGCGACATCCCAGAGTCCAACAGCTCTCGCATGTATTAGCTCATTTACTCTTCTCCGGGACCCTATAGGAGTAAGTCCGGTTATTACACCCATTTTACAGATCTGGAAACTCAGAGGAAGGTTGCCTTGCCAAAGGCTTTAAATCTAGGCAGTCTGGCTCCAGGAGCCAGTCTCAAACCCTTGCTACACCAGCTTCAAATCTCTGTGCAGCCTTGAGCAAGTTACTTACCTTCTCTGTTTCCTCATCTACAAATCCCTTGAAAAGCAGTCAGCAGTGAAGGCAGGCAGTACATACTCAGTAAACAATATCTATTGCCATTATTACTCAGTACACAGTAGAATGCCTCTCTCTTCTCTCCCCTCTTCCCACATCTCCGTTTCCATTAGCTCTCCCCTTTGTGGCTCTCTCCAGTGGCATGACAGAACATTAAGGGGATGCTTGCCGACATCCCTCTCTACTGGCCCATCGTTCATCCTGGAAACACTGGACCAGGGAAGGCCCACCTAGCTGTCCCTGTCCTTTAACCCAGCCCAGCGCCTGGCATCCTCCTTGGGAACTAACGTCCTTGTCTCTGATCCTCCCCGCCCGGCCCCTCCGTACCCGCAGGTCTGAGTAACATCATTGGCATCATAGTCTACATATCTGCCAATGCCGGAGACCCCTCCAAGAGCGACTCCAAAAAGAATAGTTACTCGTACGGCTGGTCTTTCTACTTCGGGGCCCTGTCCTTCATTATCGCCGAGATGGTCGGGGTGCTGGCCGTGCACATGTTTATCGACCGGCACAAACAGCTGCGGGCCACGGCCCGCGCCACGGACTACCTCCAGGCCTCGGCCATCACCCGCATCCCCAGCTACCGCTACCGCTACCAGCGCCGCAGCCGCTCCAGCTCCCGCTCCACCGAGCCCTCACACTCCAGGGACGCCTCCCCCGTGGGCATCAAGGGCTTCAACACCCTGCCGTCCACGGAGATCTCCATGTACACCCTCAGCAGGGACCCCCTGAAGGCCGCCACCACGCCCACCGCCACCTACAACTCCGACAGGGATAACAGCTTCCTCCAAGTTCACAACTGTATCCAGAAGGAGAACAAAGACTCCCTCCACTCCAACACAGCCAACCGCCGGACCACCCCCGTATGAAGCCCGCGGCCGCCTCGCCAGCCAGCGCCCGGTCCCGTCGGGGCAGAGCCGGGAGGAGGGGCGTGGCCCGCGGGGTGGGCCGGGGGTGGGACGCGGGGCGGGGGGCACCACCGTCCGCGGGGAAAATCTTCCAAGAGCAAAAAAAAAGACAAAAAAACAGAAAAACATAAGTAAATTTAAAAAATTAAAAAAAGAACAAAATATAAGAGGAACAAAGAAGCCGAACAACAGGCAATGTGAAAAAATAGAAACGAGGGAAGGAAAAACAAACTCTAAAAAAAAAAAAAAAGCGAGAGAGGATAAAAAATTAAAAATAGAAAATAAAACTAAAAGAAAATGCATGATTTCCCATGTACCATTATTTTAACATTTAATAAAAACCAATTTAAATGAAAAACTAGAAGGGAACCAAGATAACGTGAAAGCAAAAAAAAAAAAAAAAAAAAACGAGAAGGGGGCAGAAAGGCAGGGGATGTTCTTTGCATTTATCAGGGGGTTTATGTTACTTTTTTTCTTAATGCGGGAGAGTTACTTTTCTGTTCCCTTGAACCCCAAGTGGGCTCTGCCTCCCTGGGCGAGGGGGGGTGGAGACTCAGGGGCCCTGGGGCCAGGTGAGCCTCTGGTCACTGCCAGGTCCCTGGAGCCTCTGGATGGGTGCCCCAGGAACGCTGGGCATGCTCGGTGGCTTGCGAGCCGGCGCCACCCAGCATTGATGGGGCAATTGTAGGCCTCCAGGTGACCCTAGAGTCCTTGGTCCCTCCTGTCCGAAAGGTGCCTGGAGGGGATGCACTGGGGCTTGCCCAGCCCCCGGGTTCCCAGCCCTTAATGGTCCTTAACCCACTGTGATGACTTCCTAGGCCTTGAGGAAGGGAAGGAGAGGGGGTGGCTGCTGGTGGCTTGCGGAGATGGCAGACACCCCGGAATCCTCAGGGTGAGTCCCTTGGGGTCACCACCCCAAGCTCCTGTCCTTCGGGGCAGGAGATGCCCACCCCCCGGGGGATAAAAAGCAGCTCTCCCTCCTCACCCCTCACCTCAGGGCCACCCGATGACCCTGGGGCGATGGTGGACCCCCAGACTCATAGGCCCCCAACCTCCAGGGACGGGGGCTCATTGACCCTTTGGGGGTTCTTGGACTCACTGAAGCCCCCTCGGGGCCCAGCAGGTCCAACAATGACATTGCAAAAAGGTTTCTTTTTACAAAAGAAAAAGGAAAAACAAGTGGTGATTTTTTTTAATAAAAAAACCACAGACTATAAATAAATGTAAATATATAATAAGTGGATTTACTTGCAAGAAAATCAGATAGTATTTTTCTTTTAATTCTTTTCCAGCTTTAAACTGTGAAAACAAAAAATGGGGTGGGGTGGGGGACTTAAAATTTAGCAGGGAACTTGTAAAGAGAAAACAGAACAAATATATAAGTCCATTTAAAAAAAAAAAAAACTATGGTGAGAGATTAGAGCTGGGCTTAAAGCCGGCGGGAGAGGAGAAAGGCCCTCGAGAGCTGCGAAAGTCTCTTTGGTGAAAAATCTCTTCCTTCTACCAGGAAGGTGCTGCTAATGTGGAAGAGAGAGAGAGAATAGTGATCAGGAATCTGGTCTACTCGAAGGAGATCGCACCCCCCCTCACACACACTCATACACACACAGACACGGTCCCCAAGCCCAGCACTAGAATCGCTCACAGGGGTACACCCTCCATCTAAAGCCTTCCATCCTCACACGCAGCCAGAGGCAGGGCTCCGAAAAGACTAACTCTTGCGCTCCAAAGCCATTGACAACAATAGCAGCTCCATACTAGCCTTCGTGCTCACGCGTGCCCTCCCACCCCGCCATGTGCAAGCACACACACCCACGTACACACCTCACACGTGCATGCATGGAAAGGGCACCAGGCTAGAATCCAGCTTTGGATTCTGGAATCCCCTGCTGCGTGGCGTCTCTGGGCCTCAGTTTCCCCCTATGTAAGCATGTGGATTGACCCAGATGAACTCCAAAGACCCATTCTTATTCTTGGTGTCGATGACTCTTAAGATCTGCCACCTGCCCAGAGGAAGATGCCAGGGATGACCGAAATAGCTGCCATCCAACCCCCAGACATGGAGAATATTCCCAAATCATCCATCAGGCGCACACACACACACACACACACACACATCTCATATGCCTCCTCACTGTGCTCCCAACCCCCTGCCCCCACATCCAGTGTCAAAGCAAAAATACACACATGTGAGCAACCGCATCCTGCCATTCAGACAGAGAAAGAAAAGGCCCCAGAAGTCCCCAAAGCCGCTCTTCCTTTCGTGTCCCCCTTCTTAAATGCCATAACCCAGTCACAGAGAGGGAAGGGGGCTTCCTTGAGAGAAGACGTCAGCCACCAGGCTTCCCCTACTGTCTTGGGGGGTCAGAAAAAGGGGATCCTCTGAGGTTTGCTGGGAGGGGTTAAGGCTGAGGGGATGGAGAAGAGAGCTTTACAAGGTTGTGTCCCAGGGTGGGGACCGACCCCCAAAGTTAAACTCACACCACGGACTAAAGTCTGGGGTGCCCCGTGTTTCTCCCCCTTTCTTCCCAGAGTGACAAGGGTCAGTTCAAACTGAGAGAAACCCAACAGCTTTCCCGAGCTTGAGTTTCAGCCCAGACTGGGAGTCACTCTGCTGAAGGGAGGGGCCCCTGCAACACCCCACACCCCACCCCCCCAGCAAGCCTTGGGTCAGCCTCTTTCTTGACACTGACCTCTCCCGCCCTCTGAAATCTCTCAAGTTGAGCTCTCTGGGGAGTTCGGAGGAGTGGGGAGCTCTTGGGGCTCCCACACTCCCAGCTGCCCTTCCTGACTTTAGTCTGGGGAAGGAAAGCTCTTTTCTCAGGTCAGCTGCAATCCTAAACTCAGCCTGAACCACAAGGCAGAACCTCTGCCAGCCCAGCGCAGAAGTGCACCGAGGCCCCCGGGGGCCAGGGCAGAGCCGGGGGGCCAGCGTCAGGAGTGGTGGTGTCCCAGGTCTTCTCATCTGGGCAGGAATGGCAATCTCTCCCTCCTCCCTTCAACCTTGCCCACCGACCCCTCCCCCAGATTGCAAGGCTGAAAGGATCGAGGCCCCAAGAAAACAGCAAACGAGTGGGCGCTGTCCAGAGGGGAAACCTGGCCCCAGGTCTCTGAGTTCTGGCGGAGCGTATAGGGTGACAGTCGGCGCTTCCTTCCGGACCACAGGCCTGGGTCCCTCGTCTGCTTGAAGTAGGCCATCTGGGTGTGGGGGGAGACCAGCATGGCCGAGAAAGGGCTAGGGGGCCTGGTGGGAAGGGGCTGGGGTCGGGACGGCAAGGGCGCTGCTTGCCAGGGTGGACGCTTGCTCATGTCCAGCTCAAACCAGTTCAAGAAACCAACCTCCATTTCCTTTTCTTGGTGGGTCCTTTTTTTTTTTTTCAGACTGTTAACAGAAAAAAATTTTAAAAAGCAGAAAACTAAAAAAAGAAAAAAAAAAGAAAAAAATTCCTGGTACATGAAATAAAGATTTTTTTTATAGCTTGGTCCTCACTTCAGTGGATTTCTTTAATTGCTTTCCCAACTCCTGGCATCCTGTTTAAAACAATCCTAAAGGCACAGAATCCCAGAATTGGGGGATGGGAGGCTTATAATCCATGTAGCAGAGTGTTCCCACACCCTAGGTCACGAGCTTCCTCTTAAATGTCCCTTACTGATGCTTGCACACCTCCAGTGACCTAGGGCTCAACCCCTCCATAGGCAGCCATAGCCCGTGCTGGCAGCACTCGTTGGTGAAAGTCTCTCCTGCACGATAAATTTCTATCCATTCTTCCTTTGAATCCAGCAGCACTGAGTGACTCCCTTCCCTTTCCAGCATAAGAGTCCCTCAGATATTTAAAGACCCCGAGTGTGACATCCTGAGTTTTCTGTCTTAGAATAAACCAGCCCCACTCAACATCCCAATGACACTCTAGGTTTTCAATTTTCCCGGTGAAATTGTGCAGCCCGAACGGACATGACCCTGCCAGTGTCCTCAAAGGGCCCCCTGCACAGGCTGCTCCTAGGAGGGGACTATGGATTGGGAGACGTGTGGGAGGCTCTGGCATGGGGCCCTGGGGCTCTGCTAACTTGAAGAGATGGGAAAGGCGAGATGGAACGTGTCCCACTCAGCTGGGGCTGCTATAATAAAGTACCATAGACTGGGGGCTTAAACAGCAGACGTTTATTTCTCACGGTTCTGGAGGCTGAAAGTCCAAGATCCAGGGGCCCGCAGATTCAGTTTCTGGTGAGGACTCTCTTCCTCACCAGCAAAGGGCTGACAGAGGGCCACCTTCTCTCTGTGTCCTCACGTGGCAGACAGAGAGCAAGCTCTGGTCTTTCTTCTCATAAGGACGCTAATCCCATCATGGGGCCCTACCCTCACGACCTCATCTAACTTTAATTACTTCCCGGAGACCCCACTGCCAAATACCATCACATTGGGAGTTAGGGTTTCAACATATCTATTTTGGGGGGGACACAGACTTTCAGCCCATAGCAAATGCTAACAGGAGGATTGGACCCTGACATTGGAGAAAGGCCCATTTGAAGGCAGCTGGAGAGCTGGCCACCAAGGTCAGCCTGGGTCTGGCCAAGCAGCCAGCGTCAGCTATTTGAAGGAGGGCTGTAAATACCTCCCAAAAACATTAAATACATTTAATTTAGGTCATTTTACCTAAAAAAAAAAACCTAAACTATCCTACAGAGTAGGATGGGAAGAAAGAAGGTATTTCCAAATCAATCAAGATTTCAAAAGCAAACAAAAAAGTCACCTGTTGACAAATGGTAAAATGCTTCTTTTCCTGCTCCTTCTGACACCTTCCTGTGCCCACCTCCCCACCCCCACGCTTGGGAACTGATTACCCTTGACTCGGAAGGTCAGGTAAAAACTCACAACCAATGCCATGACAAACAGGAAAAAAGAAAGCTGACCGAAGCTTGTTTAAAATGAAAACATTGTTATACACGGCCCTGAAAAGAGAAAAATCTTCCTTCCGTCCCATTGGCATCTATCATCGCAGACAAAGAAAGCGTGGCGGTCTCATTCGTCACCATGGTTGGGATTCACTGGCCTGGTTATTTTAATATTTGCAGTTGGAGAGCCAGAAGAGTGATCGATGGGGAGCATCTGGGTCACCTGACAAACAGCCATGAGAATGCACAGCGACGGGGAGAGGGGACAGTCCCAGACGTCACACCCCAGTCCTGACACAAACCAGGGTTTCTTCATGAGCTCCGGGAGGGGTCCCTGGGAGGGAAGACACTGTCTTAGTCACTGTGCAGCTCTTCTTGGGGCTCCAGAGAAAGGAGACGGCATGCAGAGCAGACCTGAGCCACACAGGCCTGAGAGAGGCCAGCCCCACACCTTGGGGCTCGGGAAAACTCCACTTGAGAGCTGGCCAACGTTCAGAACTCAGCTCAGCACAAGTCCCCTGAGGCCACACCACCAAGCCCCCCTCAAGCTTAAGCATCCCTTCCTCCACGCTCACTCCTAATATTTGCAGGTCCCAGGGCAGGGGTACAGATGGAGGTCCACATACCGTAGATCTAAATATCTAACAGCTGCAAATCAAACTAATGAGTTGGGGTGTTTTTTTTAGAATTTTTTTTTTTTTGAGGAAGATTAGCCCTGAGCTAACAGCTGCTGCCAATCCTCCTCTTTTTTGCTGAGGAAGACTGGCCCTGAGCTAACATCCGTGCCCGTCTTCCTCTACTTTGTACGAGGGATGCCTACCACAGCATGGCTTTTGCCAAGCGGTGCCATGTCTGCACCCCGGATCCGAACCAGCGAACCCCGGGCCGCCGAAGCAGAACATGTGCACTTAACCGCTGCGCCACTGGGCCAGCCCCGAACTAATGAGCTTTAAAATACGTTTCCTCCTTCTGTCCTGACAAATACACCCTCATGATGACCTAAAATACTGGATTTGAATTTAGAATTCTCAACCTCCTCTGCGTTCTCCTCCGGAAACTGGTGGCCTGGAACGAGCCCGCTCTGGGCCCTTGGTCCTGGCTCAGAGCCCACAGCCCAGCCCCAATTCCCTTCCCGCCTCCAGCCCCAGTCAGCAGGTGCAGGGCCTCTCCCACACAGCAGGTGCCCATCCAGCCCGCACATCCAAGTTCCTGTCATAGCTGCCCAAAACAGCCACTCCTTGGCCACCCCTCAGCCTAGTCCAACTTCGAGACAGATGGTAGCCAGCCCTGGAGGCCGGCTCAGGACACTTTGGGCAGAAATTCTGGAATGGCAGGCCTTAGAGAGAGATCTAGAAGAGGGGTGTGGGCTCCGAGTGAGCACATCCCTTTGGCCCATGGACCCCCACATGGGGAGGGGCATGATCTGAGGCAGGCCAGAACAAGGTCCCCTAAAGCCCAGGGCCCAAGGCAGCGCCCCTCCCGCCCATGTTAAGGGGCAGCACAGCCTCTCTCTGGCTCTGAAAGTGCATTTCAACACTCGAGGCCCAGCGCAAGGGCTCCAACTCCCAGAGGGTCAGATGAGGGTCTGTAAAGCTCAGAAGACCTATCCTTTCATGGGAAAGAGGCACAGCTCTCGAGGCCAGAGAGGGCAAGCAGCATGTCCAGACTTGCACAGTGACTTGGCTTCAGGCAGGTTCCAGGCCATCCTCCTGACCCCTCTGCCATCCCCAGGCGGGCTTCTCCCGCCGTCTCTGTTCCCACCCCAGGCTTCGGGCTTCCTCCCCGAGCAGTGCTGACCTCGCCATACGCCAGAAGCTCTGAGTGTGTCCGAGGAGGTGAGGGCCTGGGCTGTGTCTGTGAGTGTCCAGACTTGCCTAACAAGGAGCATCAGTATGGCCCGGCTTCCAAGGCCACCCTCAGAAAGCTGGCTGGTAGCCAATGACCACCTGCTGCCCTGGGCACAGTTCTGGAAAGAGGCGTCTCTGGACCAGTTTGCAGAGACTCCTCCCAGGCCGGAGGGACCTTGCCCACCCTGCCCTCCCCACCACAGGCTGGCACAGGCATAGAGCTAGCCGTGCGCTTGGACGGCCTCCCACAGGCTCACAGGAGCCAACCACGTTCAGCTCTTCTCAACTCCATGTTCAGCGAGGCCACACTGGCACCTTGAAGTCGGCCATGGTGAGAGAAACGGGCAAACGCCACAGATCAGGGATTTTTTTTTTAACGAAGAGCCAATTGTCAAACATTTAGCAGCCTTGCACTGTGTAAAACTGTAGGTATACTGCATGCATATGTATGCATGCACACTTTCAAGACACAGCCATACCCGCCCACAGTGCGTGTGCATGTGTGTGTCCACGGACATATTCTCACACGCACACAGGCATGTGCACACACACACTTCTGGAGTTAGATCCATTCGCACAAACGTATTCATTCAGTTTGTCAGCATTTCTTGACCACGTCCTCTCTACCAGCCCTCGATCTTGGTCCCAAGGGTGCAGACATGACAAGGACGTGGACTTCCTTCAGGAAGCTCTCAGTGGAGACAGGGCCATGGACCAGGAAACAGAGGGTTGCTGGGAAATACAATAAAGCCACACAAAGGCCTGGAATAGAGTGAGCGAGCATAGGGTGGGCACACAGAGCAGGGGGCGCTTCAGCAAGGATGTGCACGCCTGCCTCACGTATTTCTCCACATGCACTCACGAACCATCTGTGCAGTTACAGGCACAGGTAAGCATAGAGGTGCGCAGATGATGTCACAGATGCCTGCATCTCTACAGACACAGGCACCATATGTGTGTGTGGCGCAGGTATGTATGCAGGTATATGTGCTCAAAACATGGCTTAGAACAAAGGAACACACTGGGAGAGATGGCCCGCTTTTGTCACCAGGCGCCCCCAGCCCTGAGGTGAGGGGCCCGGCCTGCCTCCTCTCACTCTCGCTTGCTCTCTCAGTGTCCACCATTCTCTCTCTGTTTCAGTCTCCCTCTCTCTCTTGCTCCAGCTTGCTTTGCCATTCTCTCCCTTGTTTTCTCTCCCTCCTGCCTCTCCCACGAGTGACCAGTCCTGGTCTCCCCTCACCCACACTGCTGTGCAAAGGGTCCCCAGGGGAATAAGAAGGAAACGGGGAGATCAGCCCCAGCACCTCTCTCGGGCACCAGGGCTTGGGGCGGGAAAGAAACGAGGGCCACAGACGGGCTCTCCGAGGCGGCCCTCTGACATGAGACCGACAAGAGCAAGAACGTCTGTCATGCGGGGGAAGAAGGAGAGCATCCCGTCCCATCCCACTCAAGGCAGAAAGGCTGGGAGGACCTGTCATGGCTTGTGAACAGTTCAGAATCTTCCAGGGGAAATAAGACGTAAGGATGTGAAACTCAGACACCAAGATCAGGTAGGACGGAGTTAGCTGTCAGAGGGTGGCTCCTGGGTGGGGGTAGCCAGGAGACGGAAAGGGTAGGACTTGAGCTAAACTGCTGTTTTCTTTATGTCACTCCCTCACTCAAATACCTTCAATGGCTCCCCAGTGCCTTCACAGTAGAGCCTTCAATGCCTTCCCTTTCAGGCCCCTGGTTGTCTGTCTTGCCACAACAAACTAGGACTATTGGGAGCCTACAATGTGCCAGGCAATGCCAAATCATACACTATCACAGTTTACCCAGCAAGGATTATCACCCCCTTTACAGATATGGAAACTGAGGCTCAGAGAGGCAGAATGGTATGGGGGCTGAGAGGGTGGCAGCTGGAGTAGCATTGCCAGGGCTCAGTCCTGGCTCTAGCCACTTACCAACGGCACCACCTTGGGTAAGTTATCTATGCCTCAGTTTCCCCATCTGTAAAAGAGGATCAATAATAGCACCTATCTCATAAGGTCGTTGTGCAGAGGTCATGAATTAAAAGCATCAGAACAGAGCCTGATACATAACAGCAGTTATACGGCACTTCCTGTATACAGTCACGTGCTGCATAGCGACGTTTCAGTCAACGACAGACCACATACACGACGGTGGTGCCATAAGATCAGTACCATAGAGCCTAGGCGTGGAGCAGGCTGTACCACCGAGGTTTGTGTAAGTGCACTCAATGGGTTCACACGACGCTGAAATTGCCTAAGGACACATTTCTCAGAACGGGCCCCGGTCATTAAGCAACATGTGACTGTAAGAGAACACTCGAGGAACATGGCCCTGGTGCCAAGACGTACTCGGAATGTGGCAGAGCTGGGTTCAGAGCCAGGGTCTCTGCGTCCAGAGCCCTCATTCATTCCCATCACCCTGTCCTCGCTCCGTCATCTGTGGACACAAACGCACAGAGCCGCAGGTGTCTTGATGGAGGCTGCGCAGGGCACAGAAGGGCGGGGGGAGCGAGGGGTGGTTCTCCCTGGGAGGGGCCTGGGCTGGGGTACCGAGCTGGTGCCAGGAGAGGCTTCACGGCTCTGGGCTGTGAGAGTCCCCGAGAGCTGCGGCTTGGGCCACACCTGCCTCCTTCGTGGTGCTGCCCCAGCCTGGCTCTCAGGGACCCTGCAGGACCGCTCTGATGCTGTCATCCATCCATTCATTCATTCATTCATTCCACTCCTGTGACACGCCACTCTGTGCTCAGCGGGTAGCAGCAATCAAAATCCTGGCCTCTTGTAGCTCTTGTTCCAAAGGGGAAAGAGAGAACATGAGCAAGTTAGGAATCAAATAATTACATGATCGCAAGTTCTCCTGAGTGCTCTGACGCAAAGGCATTGGGGCGGTGATTTAAAAAAATAACAGGGCTTGACCTCTCCCTTGGCTATCTGAAACTTAGCAACTTAAAACAACAATAACCGTTTATTATCTATCACAATTCCGTGGCCTCAGCTGGGCGGTTCTTCTGCTCCACACGATGGTGGCTGGGGCTGCAGCCGTCCGGGCGCTTGCCCTGGCTGGAACAACCAACTGGCTCGCGCATGTGCTGTAGTCGATGCTGACTGTCGGCTGGGAGCACGATCAGGCTGTTGACCTGACCCCTCATTCCTGCCCCCTGGGGTCTTTCTGTGTGTCTCGAGCCTCTCACAGTGTGGCAGCTGGGCTCCAAGTGGCAGAAGCTGGAAGCCGTCAGTCATCTCAAAGCCTAGCGTCAAAAGTCTCAGCAAGTCACCTCCACCATATTCTGTTGGCCAAAGCAAGGCCCAGCCCAGTTCCAGGGGGAGGAGAAATCGAGTCCACCCATGATGGGAGTAGCAGCATGCATGTGAGAGGCGAGGAGACATTGGGTACCATCTTTGAAAGCTAGCTGCCACAACCCCGTTAGACAGAGCAGTCAGGTAAGGCCTCTCTGAGACTCTGACTCTCAGCTGAAATTCGAAGGGTAAGGAGGAGGGTGAGCCAGGCAAAAGCAGGGGATGGAGGAGGGGGGAAGGTTCCAGGCAGAGGGAACAGCATGTGCAAAGCCTCTTTTCCCAAGGCAGGAAAGAACTCGGCCTGTGAGTAGGTCTAAAAGATGACCCAAATGGTTATCCTGGGTAAGCAAAGAACAAGTGACTCAGGATGAGGTGGAGAGGTGGGTAGGGGTTGGTCGTCACAGGCAGGTCTTTGGATTTTACTCTAAGTGCAAAGAGAGCCCTTGACCCAGGCATGACAGAGAAAATCACCACTGAGCTTTCCATGCAAAATTCATGGTGTCAGAGCCAGGCTCCACACTGTGGGCGGGACAGATATAAATAAGGCACGTCCCTTTCCTGAAGCTCATGGTTTCATTTGAATTATTTACTTGTAATTTGCAATCTGTCCATTTCCACTCAATTAACCTCTATTTATGCAGCTCCTTTTATGAATGGAACAGCTTATAGTAAAAGACACATAAATAAAAAGGATGTTAAAGGTAGGAAACTAAAACCATGGAAAGGAGAAGGAAGCAATATGGCAAAAAGTACAAGCTTCCTGGCAAGCAAGGCAAAAAGGGAAACATCACAAATTCTGTAGTTTTCACTGTCAAAGTCAACACCTCAGTTGCTGTAGAGAAGAAACATTTTTCTTGATCTCGTACCCTCTGGAGAAGAGAGAAAACACACAGGAAACAATAATTAACAACTCAAGGCTAAAAGTTGAGTATGCCAAAAGAGCACCCCAGACAGAAATGGAGACAGAAGTCTTAGAACCTTGCATTTCAGAGAGGTCATCCCTTGAAAGGTAGCAGAAGAGGGCAGGAAGGAGAGCATGGGTGGTAGAGTTAGAAAGGGCTGTGTTTGAAGCCCAGCTCCACCCTTGACCAGCTGTGTCAGCGAGCAAAAGAGAGCCTCCCTTGATCCAGCTATCCCACTGCTGGGTAATTATCCAAAGAACTTGAAAACGCAAAGGCATAAAGATACCTGCACCCCTATGTTCATCGCAGCATTATACACAATAGCCAAGACTTGGAAGAAACCCAGGTGCCCATCAAGGGACAAATGGATAAAGAAAGTGTGGTATATACACAATGGAATACTACTCAGCCATAAGAAATGATGAAATCCGGCCATTTGTGACAGCATGGATGGACCTTGAGGGTATTATGCTCAGTGAAATAAGTCAGAGGGAGAAAGTCAAATACCATATGATCTCACTCATAAGTGGAAGATAAAAACAACGACAAACAAACACATAGCAGCGGAGACTGGATTGGTGGTTACCAGAGGGAAAGCGGGGGGAGAGCAAAAGGGGTGATTAGGCTCACAGGTGAGGGAATGGACTATAATTAGCTTTTGGGTGGTGAACATAATGTAATCTACACAGAATTCGAAATATATTATGATGTACATCTGAAAGCTATATATTGTTACAACCCAATGTTACTGCAATTAAAAAAAAAGGGACAGCCTCCCTGAGCCTTTGTTTCCTTGTCTGCAAAATCTCTACCCAGGACTAGTGACTGGCACGCTCTGAGGAGACAGTGACTGTGAGAGCTCCTGGCACAGTGCCTGGACATCCTTGGGGCTCAATGAAGAGTCATAATAATAAACTGACCTAGAATCTATTGACCTTTCCCTTTGTGCCAAGCATTAATGTAAGCACTTTGCATTTTAAATTACAGCAACTTTATGAATAGATTCTATTAATATTCCTATTTTACAAAGGAGGAACTGAGGCTCAGAGAGATTAAGATATGTGTCCAAGGTCACACAGTAGGAATATGGTGGAGCTAGGACAGAAAGCCAGGCAGTCTACTGGCCCCAGAGCTCACGTCTTCACCCTCACACGAACCCACTTCTCCAATAGTGGTCCTCGCACCCATCTTCTTACCTTCATCCCCCAAAACACACCCACTCAGTCTGCTGGAGTGCTCACAGCTGAACAGAAGCCCCTCCATCCATGAAGCCAAATCCCTGTCCCGTTGGCTGGCCTCACGCTCCCCTCCTTCCCACACTTTGCCTCTCTCCTCTTCTGAGCTCCATCCTGTGGAGTTTGTGGAAACCAGGCTAAACGTTCTTCCAGAGAACAGCCCTTTAGAGTGAATTTCTTCTGCCGAAGGGACTGGCAAGGGGTTAACAGAGGTGAGACTCAAAGCTGGCCACAAAGGATGAGGGTTCTTCCCACGGAATCCCTGACAGCAGAGACGTGACTCACTTATCACTTGCTTGACACGTGGCAAAGCCTAGTAATCTTATGAAGTGAATAAAGGTAAGTTCAGTTGAATTGAACTGAGTAGAGTTAAGCTGAATTGAACTGAACTGAATCGTGAGGTTGAATGGATGGAGGGTAGATGGATGTTGGGTGGATAGGTGGATAGATGGATGATTCATGGATAGATAGAAGGATAGTTTGTTGGATAAACGGAAAAATGGAGGGATTTTTAGATGCTAACGTGATCAGTGGATGGATGGATGGATGGATGGGAATAGACTTGGTAACCATAGATGGTAGGGAAATCTGGTAACTGAAGGCACAGAGGTAGGAATGTCCAAAGTGTGTTTGGGAAACACTGAATAAATCAATGTGACTGGGGCAGAGGGCTCATGCCAGGGAGAAGTAGACAAAAGAGTAAATCCCCACATTCTCCCTCCTCTGTTGACAGGTGGAGGTGCCGGGGAGGATGCTGCGCAAGTGGTGTGCTCCGTGGCTCCTGGGAAGGGAGGAGTTAAGAGCAGGACGGATCCCCGGCCAGCTGTGACCAGGGTGACACTGACAGATTACAGTGTGTCCTCCGCACTAATAACACTGCGGCGTCCTCCTCCTGTGCTCCCCGAGCAGCGCCAGCTCCAGCGGATCGATACAAAAGGCACACACTGAGAATCCTCAGCCAGTTCCCCCCGGGCCTTGGACGCTTTGAAGCACAGAACCGCAGAGCAGAAGGGACCTTAGAGATCAGTTCCTTCTCTGCACTGGGAGTTCCTTGAGCCAGGGATGGGGTCCCGTTCACCTCAGCATCCCCCATCCCATCATAGAGCTGGGCAAGGACAGTCCTCTCCAAAAGTTTGCTGAGTGAATGAATCAACCTCCTGGCCAATGCAGAAGCCCTCACCACATCTCTAGGGCATATCGTCTCTCAGCCTCTACTTGCATACCTCCACTGACAGGAGGCTCTCCTCCTCCCCCAAGCAAACAGAGCCTTCCTTTGTTGGATAGGTCTGACGATTAAAATCATCTTCTCTATTTTGGGTTAACCTCCCCTCCCATTTCTTTGTCCATGGACTTCTATTTCCCAATTTCTTCCTCTTCCCTAGCCACCTCTCTTCCTGTCTCCCAAACCACCCAGTAATCCAGCCCTCACCTCCTGGGAGGCTGAAGTCACGTGATTGAGGAGGGAGAAAAAGGGAATTCACATCCATCCAGCACCTGCTGTTGGTGCAATATGTCAGAAATCTGCACGTATTGTCCCGTGTAATCCTCCTAAATATCCAGCGAGGGGGATATTATGCCCATCTCACACATGAGGACCCTGAGGCTCAAACAGGTTGAGTAGCATGCCCAGAGTCGCTCAGACACACAGTGGCAGAGCTGGGACTTGCATCCAGGCCCACGGGCTTCCAGTGTGCTGGGGCAGCCCCGGGGCACACAGCAGGAATATTTCCCAGGCCTTGTTCTTGGCCTCAGACGAGTCTGGAGAGGACTGAGCTGGTCCTCTAACCCCCCAACCCCAGGGGAGATTGGGGGACTTGCTCCAGGCCACCAGACCTAAGGGGCTGCCCAGATCGGGGACTCTTCCCCCAGAGCTTGCTGCTTCCCTCTGTCTCCCCAGCCCAGACTGTCACCTCCAAATAGCATTTCTCAGGGAAGGGAACCAGGGCTCCTGGGGAAATGGCTGATTCCAGGAGTTGGGAGGGAAAAGTACAAGATGAGTCTGGAACATCTTGTTCTTCCAGAAAGCCAGGGAGTTATCAAAGACTGCAAGGGCTGGGTCACGAGGCTCAGTGTCCCATTTGAAGGGGCACCCACGGCCTGGAGAGGAGGCCATCTGAGCATCAAAAAGAACAGGAAGATGCCAAAGGACCCACTCATCATTTTGAAAACTAGGAGGTGACAATCAAACAAAATTATATATATATATATGTTACATATTATTATGTGTTATGTATAACATGTGCTATTATATCGACATATAGTCTCCCCAGCTTGCCTAGGAGAACTCCATGCACTGTGGACACTGGTTCAGACACAGCCTGGAGAACTCCCGAGAAGGACCTTGAGCCCCTGATGGTTCCAGCCTGGCCTCCCCACGCCCTTCCACTCTCTGCCCCTCTGCCCTTCCCTCCACGCTGAAGGTCAGCAGGTGCCACGAACCTCTGTGAAGTGTGGACTGGCACTGAGGCCTCAGGAGGGAATGACTTGCCCAAAATCCCCCGCTGGCTGCTCAGGCCAGATCTCCCGGCCCCTGAGTCCACAGCCTCCCTGGCAGCCCGGTGCCAGTGGCTCAGCTCCAGTGTGCAGCCCGACGGGCCAGAACTACTCCAGGAGTCAGCAAGAGGCCTCAGACGGGGCCAGCCCCAGCCCCGTGGGCCACCTCTCTGCCTCGTAGTGCCCTTCCAGCCCTGCCAGACGCCAGCCTGTCATGGCAACCCCACAGCAGCCTCTCTTCCCCTCCTCGTCCCCACGCAGTCTCTCTCCAGGCCCCACTGGTCCTCATTGCTCGTCTCTATCCCATCACCACACCGTCCGCCCAGGTCCAGCCCGACACCATCATGCATACACACCCTCACCACCCTCCCTCACCGCCCAAGCCCTCCTTCCCCTTGCTCAAACTATAATTTAGCGGTAACTCTTCAAGCTCACAAAAAAAGTCCGGCTTCACTCCCCTGCCGGCTGCTCCCAAAGCCCACGCTTGTGAGTAACACGCACTCGTCTTTTCTTCCCTTTGGTGCTTGAGTCTGAATAGAATATCTTGAAAAGAAAACTCAAGAAATCAGCAAGAGTGGCCCCCTCTGGGAAGGGAGGGCTGGAGGCAGGGACAGAAGCAACAGCAACTTCACTGGGCACCTTTTGAATTTTGTACCGTATGCCTGAAAAATCGATATAAAGTGAATGAATTAGCTTTAGCAAAGGTGAGGTTTCAAAAGCAAAAAAGGCAAGTCCTGACACCACCGTTACTAGTCCTGTGACCTTGGACAACTTACTGAGGCATCCCAAACCTCAGTTTACTCATCTGTAAAATGGGGATGACTGTACCAGCCTTGTAAGGTAGGGAACAAGCTCAGGAAGCAGTTAGCACCGTGCACGGCGGAGAGTCGGGGCTCAGTAAAGGCGAGGGGCGGTCTCCTCTTTGTCCATCTTCTTCGGGAAACTCTGAGCTCCTTGATGGCAAGAACTGCACTGTGCAGCTCTGGATCCCAGAGCATGGCACAGCTCCCGGAGTGATGATTAAAATGTCCCCTGACATCTACAAGACACGCTTCACTGTCCTGAGGATAGCTTTCGAGGCCCCTCTCTGGCTGCCTCGCTGTCTTCCTTGCTGTGTCTCTTCCCCACCCTCGAATGCACGACGACCTTTGACAGCCCTGTGCACACACACCGTTGCCCCAACTCTTTCCTTCCCTCCACCTTCGTGCCTCTTCTGTCTGATAATCTGCAAACTCGTCTCATCCTTCAAGATCCTGCAAGATTCCCTCCTCTGTGTGGCCTGCCCCCCTGCCCCTGATAGACTCAGTCACCCCACAGCACTTAGGACAGACCTACCAAACTGCATTGTGCCCTATTTACCTTCTGTCTGCCCCGCTGCCCTGAAAGCTCCAGGAGGACAGGAGCTGTGTTTTTCGTCTCCGTATCTCTAATATTTAGCATACAGCAGGCACTTAGGGAATGTTTGTTGAATGAACAAATGAGTGAATGAATGAATGAATCATCCCTGACCGTTCATCCGCCTGGCAGCCTTCATGAGCCAAATTATGGCGAGTCACTCAGGCCCTGCCTGTGCCGCGTGGTGACAGCAGTGACCTCTCTTGGCAGTCTCTTTCACCAGCTCCAACCCAGAGGCTGCGTCTCTCAGCCTGAGTGCACCCAGAGGACCTTCCAGGCCTGGCCTGCAAGCTGCAGCTGGTGCGCTGTTCATCGGCACTGAGGCTTCAGGGAGGCTGAGCGGGCCGGCAAGGAGACCCCCAGCCTCTCCTCTCCCAGCCTCAGGGGGTCTGCCAAAGCCTCGACCACGCGCTGTGCCAGGACTGGGGACAGAAAGGCCAGTAAGGCAACCGCTGTCCTCACCTGGGATTCACTGAGTGCCTCCCCTCTACCACTCTACTCTGCATCTTTACGCAAGTCCTGTCACCTGGCTGTGCCTCAGTTTCCTCCTCAAATGGGAGTGGAAAGACCCACCTCACCTAATATATCAAGATTATTTGGCAAATGGAGCCAGGAAATCATTGCTCAATAAACTATGAAAACCTGTACAGTGTTAGTATCGTTGTTGTTGTTTACACATCTTAATATAACAATAACAAATAACTGAAGCTATCTCCTCAGCAGGCACAGTGACTTGCACATAGTAGGTGTCTCACTGACATTTGACTTGCACATAGTAGGTGTCTCACTGACATTTGATGCATTGGAATGAAGTCCAGGTGACGGTGGGGACTTTCCATGCCTTGGGGAGCAGCGCCGTCCTGTGGCCAGAGCTCAGAACACACGGACCTTCTGGGAAACAGACCACGTAGAGGATTTTTCTCTATAAAGCAATTCTTTTTGGGTGAATTGGAGTGCCCAAGGAGCAGCCCACCCTTGTGTTCAGGGGGTCTGGCCTGGCACCGTGAACAGCACTGCTCATCCTTCATCTAAGAAGACTTCAACTTGGTTCTGCCACTCACAAGCTCTGTGACCTTGAGCAGATTGCTGCCCTCTCTGGGTTCCGGTTTTCTCATCTGTACAGTGAGGTCATAAGCCCTGCACTAGCCACTTCAAAGAGCTGTTGTGAGTGTCAAATAGGACAAGAAAAGCACACTTAGCTCATAAATGGTAAAATGCTATACAAACAAGATGTATGGTTACTATTATTTCCAGTGATAGTAATAACTAGCACTTACTGAGCTTCTCTCTATCCTAAGCCCTTTACCATATAATCTCCTTTAATTCCCCCCAAAACTCTATAAAATAGGTACTTTTAAGAAGCCCCTTTTGCAGATGAGGATATTGAGGTTTAGAGAAGTTTGAAATTTTGCCCAAGTCACACTCAACTATCAACGAGGAAACCCAAACTTTGAACTCAGGCCTGGGGGCCCCCCAAATCGAGGTAGCCAGCCACGCTGCAATATCGTCTCAATAGTTCCCACCGCTGGTCAGGGATTTAAAGGTAGCCCCCGATACGCAGGGGTACGTGTCTTGAAGAAAACAAAGGAATTATTGACATTTTTCCTGTTTTTACCAGGAAATTCTGCTTCCTTCCCATCTCTATCTCAGCGTCTCCTTTGACCTTAGAGCCTCCTGGATGGGGGGGGGGGGCGGGGTCCATGGGCCCTACGTCTGGGGTCCTGTTCACAGCCAAGGTCAGAGAATCCCAAAACACTTCCTTCCTGGGTCCAAGCCTGGAAAAAGGCCCGGTATGCTCCCCTAAGGGACCAGCAAAGGCAGCGGGAGGACAGGCCCCCTTCAAGGTGTCTGTCACACAGATGGCGCCAATCTGTTCGGAGAAGGTGGCCATTACTCAACAATCATGACCCTCACATGTCTAGAGTCCTCTTGAGCTTGCATGTCACCCTCTCCATTTTCCCATTATTTGGCCCTCAGAACACTCTCTTGAGGTCAGAATTCTGAGCCCCACTTTACAGACAAGGAAACTGAAGTTTAAGGAGGTGAAATGACTTATCCAAGGTCACGCTGCAACTCAAGTTCTCAAGCTCAAGATTCCAGAGTGCACACAGCTGACTCCGGAGGCCCACCATTCTATCTGGTTGTCAGTCTTGGTTCCAGGCCTGGTGGTGCCATCAGCTGGCTGTGTGACCTCACACCAGCCACTGAGCCTTGGTTGCTTTATGGCTGAGATCCCGCCAGCTCGGAGGACTTTGTGCCCTCTCTTCATGTCCTTGAGCCATTAAGACGAGGGTGTTTGGCGGCTCCACAGGTTTTATACAGACGCAGCTGTGACTTCGCCTCCATGGGGAAGCTGTTCCCGACTGCCCAAGGCTGAGTTATTATCCCTCATTGTGCTCCCACAGCACTCGCACCATTGCATTGTAATTTATCTGCAATTCCAAGAGGATCAGGAAGTAAACATACTTGAACAGAGGAAGGTCAGGTATGAGGCAATAGGGAGTAGTGGGGACTGTGGCAAAGCAGAGAGCCCCTGGCCTAGTGGGCAGCCCCTATCTAGCTCCAGCTTCTTGTTGTCATGCAGGAAAGACAATCCAGTGTTGCTAGATCTTAGGAGAAGCCAAAAGTCTGGGGTTGTATGTGAAATCTGCTTTTTAAATGTAGACTCAAAATATATTTCATTAAGCACTTCATAGGTCTTGCAGCTCCTGGATCAGCCATGCTTACTTTCCCACTAGATTTTGGGATACTTGTGAGCATGACTGGGTTTCTCTCTAGACTCTAAGTGACCAATTCAGGGCCTGGATCCCCACAAGTGACTGGCGATTGCTTTTGAAATGCTGCAAGGCCTTGCCCCGTCAAAGCCCCCAGAAGCTTCTGGTGACCGTGCTAATCCAACTGGTGTGGACTGAGGGTCTCCTGCACACCAGGCACTGTTTTAGGCACTTTACATATTATCTGACTTAATTCTCACTACCTACTTGCTATGACTCTGTCCATTTTACAGACGAAGCCACTGAGGCTCAGACGGTCACATGACTTGCCCAAGGTCAGGACACTAGCAGTGACTTAGGATTCAAGTTCAAGCAGTCTGTCCCCACAGGTATCTGCTTGCATTTCTCCATGAGCCCTCCTTAAACACCACCTACAGTCACCTGGTCCCGACAAAGTCTCTCCAGGAACCTGCCAGGCACGATCTCCCAAGGGCAGTGGGAGCCGGGGCATGTGGCACAAACAGAGAGGACAACACAGATGCTGCAGAAAATGGACCCGAGGTTCAGAGAGGGGCTTATACCAGCCCCTGACTACACAGCCAGATCAAGCCAAAATCAATGTTTAGCTTTGTCCCCAGGACACCAAGCCCTGGCTTCCAAGAGAAGAAAATGTACAGGGCAGAGAGAAGGAGCCAAGGAGAGACTGGTTATTGCTCATCTGTCGAAACAGGCAAGTGCTTGCTAAACCAGCTAAATGATTCAGAAGGAAATGGGAGTCTATTCTGTCTCCTGTCACCAGGGCTGCAAATCCTGATATATCTCAGGCCACAGCTGAGAAGCGGATGGCTCAGCACCTGGAGGGACGCCCACACGAGGCAGGAAGTGGGGTGGATCAATCCACAGGTACCTCTCTGTTCTGAGGACCGAGCCCGTGACGGCTGAGTGTGCATGCAACTGAGAGGAGAAATGAATGAGAATAGGGACCATCAGGACACACAGCAAGGCTCCCTTTCTTCCATGGGACCTGAAGCATCCTTTGGGGTTTTAATCCTTCCAGATTTTCTATTTTTAAAAACTGGCTGGGACGACAAGGTCTTGGGAGGCAGGGGTGGGCTGGAGACTCAGAGACGTCCCGTCCTCCCAGCATGCCCTACGACAGGATGATACAACCCCGTGGTTCCTCGGAGTCTGCCCGGGGCCACTGGGCCCCCCGCCCTCAGTCTTTCTCATCTGTAAAATGGGGGTAGCAATCTCTGCGTTGTTGCCAAGACAGAAAAGATTGGAACGAGTCCACAGTGTCTTATCTGAAACCCTTGGGGCTTGATGTGTTGGATAACCTAGAATTCTCTGCATTTCAGAAAGATTTTCCAGCTGGTCTACTGTATATCGTACAATATACCCAGCAAGCTCTGGGGCAGTGCGCCACAAATCCTTTACTTTTTCTGCAGCAAAATGTATAAACACTCATACTAAGTGGGATAAAATAAAGACTATAAATAACCTCACGTCTAATTCCTATCAGGTTTGCCGTCAAATGCGTGCCCCGACCTCATGGAATTTCAATTTTCAGAGCTTTCGATTTCAGAGCTTTTCGGCTTTGGAACTGGGTCTGAGGGCCAGCTGGAGTCTCAGGCACACCTGTCTTCCATTCCGATTGCACCCTGACCGGCTAGCTGACCTTGGGCAGGACACCTCCTCACGGCACCTCAGTCTTGTCGTCTATAAGAAGGGGCGATCGTCCCCGCGGTGCTTCTCAGAAGGCACAAGAGGAGATACAGGATGCTGCACTGGGAGGGGGCTGCCACCCTGACCCGTCTCCACGAGGAGACCTTGGTGAATCCGCTGCAGTTCGGGGTATGTCTGCACACAAGGCAGGGGTGAGTCCCTCACCCAATCTTGTAAGGCTGACGCATAGAGAGATGATCTGTCTATTAACAGAGAGCCCAGAACACAACGCCAGCAGGGCAGGGCGCTTCCCTCAGCCTGACGGGCACAGACGTCCCTGCAGTAAAAGCTCTGTGAACATCCAGGTCTCACGGAGCCGCTCGGTGGGAGTCCAAACAAGGGGCAGCGTTGTTCTGAAGAAGCCTTTATCAGCAGAGGCAGCTTGAGAGGACAGCCTCCCTGGGAGATGAGGATGGTGCTCCAGGCGGTGCAGCCAAGAACCCGCTCCCTGGGCAATGTCAGCCTCTGGCTCTGTGACGCTCCCCTCTCTGTATTTCCATTCACGCCTCCATTCCTACTGATCAGGTGTCCCTTAATAAACCATGGGCACATTCCAGCCTCCTCCCAGCCAGACTTCCTCAGAAACCTGGTCTGGCATTTGGTGTGTCCCAAACTCTTCAGTCACACATTTGCAGGTAACCAACTGGCGACTCTTAGAAAAGGCCAGTTTACCTCTGTGGCAGGTTTTATGCTCCTAAGATGCCCACGATGGCACCTGCCACTCCTCATGCTCTTCCAGAACCTTGAGCCTTGACCCTGGGCGGGCTTGTGACTCCCTGGTAACCGACAGAAGGGGTGAAAGTCATGCCGTGTAACTTCTGAGAGAGACCAGTTCATAGAAAGCCATGCAGCTTCCAGCTTGTTAGCCAGAATGCCTGTTCTGGAAGTCTCCAGCCCCCGTGGAAGTGGTCTGATTGCCCTGAGGCCGCCATGTTGCGAGGAAGCCCAGACTCTGTGTGTGGACTCACGACACTGAAAAACTCTGAGATTAAATGGAGAGAGAGAGAGAAGGAGAAATGTCTAGCCAGCCCCCAGCTCTCCAGCTCCACCCGCATCTAACACAATGGCCTGGGAGAACCGAGGCCAGAACTGCCCTGTGAAGCCCTTCGCAAATCCTGACCCACAGAAATCAAGAGAGACAGTAAAAGGATTGTTGCTGTTTTAAGCTGCCGAATTTTGGAGGGATGTGTTACAGGGCAGCAGATAACCGGAACAGAGGGCAATTTTATGTCCCTTCCCCCTGGGGTGACCACACCTCCCAGCTTTCATGGAACAGCCCCAGTTTACGCCTTTTGTCTGGCATAATTGTTGAGAGTGACCCCTTTCTCTCCCAAGAGTGCCCCAATTTGGGTGGCAAATTACAGGGTCACCCTGCACTTGGCCAAGCCCTCAGAGGACACTACAGATTCTGGCAACAACCCTTCACTCAGTCTAGAATAATCAAAACACGTGGGATGCCTCTCTCGTACAGAGCGGTCAAGAAATCCATGCTTGTTCTCTTGTCCCTTCCCCTTCTCCCAACTCTGTTCCGTCTGGATGCTCAGCATTTTGCCAGAGATGGCTTGGGAGCAGCTCAGGTCCCTCACAACCCCAGAGTGACTTCCCCTGATAAAAGTACAACCTCAGTACGAACAGGACATCTGCTGTGCACGCGCAGCTTCCACCCCCCCACCCCCCCCCCCCCCCCCCCGCTTTCCACCAGACCACTGTCGCTCAGCCCCTCCCTGGGGAAATTCCAGAGGTGCCGCTGAGATTCAGGATAGGAAGGGCCTGAGTAAATTAGAGAGCAGAGACAAGAGACAGAGGAGGGGAGCCAGGAAGAGAACCTTCCAGATCTCAGGAAAGGCCTTGCCCTCCACCCTGTAAGGGGGGGTAGTTTTGAGGACACAGAACTGCGCTCAGATCCTGGCTTGGCCGCTCACTCACTGGGCCCGGTACCCGACTGCCCTCAGCCTGCCTTTCCCCACCTGCCCTCATGGGGTTGATGCCCGTCTCATAGAACACTCTAAAGAATCAAAGAGATGATTATTTACTTAAAGCACTAGCACAGTGCCTGCCATGTAGTAAGGACTTGATAAATGCTGCTTCCCCTTTTAAGGGATCAGAGATTCCTATCTGAAAATGCATTTATCTTACCTGGAAGGGACAGGACAGGACAGAATAGCCCAAAGGCTGATCAGAAAAGAGCAATAATGGTGCTCTCTCTTCTAGACATGACACAGGCCTTTTAGGCACCTGTGGGTCCCCCTCTCTCAGCTTAGAAAACGCTTTTCGGTCATTCCCTCGGCTAGACTGGAAGCTCTGTGAAGACAAGGATCTCAATATCCATCATTACACACACAGGGTCTTGCTACAGCAGGCAACCGTCAGCAAAGCAAGTTAAATGAATGATCTCAGACAATGTTGATCCTTTTATTCACCGACTTCGTCAACAGAGGACTTTGTCACAATCCACTGTGCTCAGGTTAGCCATTATTAGCAATAATGAAAAGTGAGTCATATAATTGCCCAAAGACAGTGTTTGTGCCTCTCAAAACTGGAAAGACACCACCAAATCTCCTTTTGAGAAAAGTCACCTGCCCTCAGACCTACACTCTTTTGGCAAGAATGTAGAATTTTTTATTTCACAGGCTCTAAAAGCGGTATCTGAAGCCCCGGATTCATAAGCATTTCCTGGGTACACTCTGTGCACCACGTGCTGTGCTGGGCCGTGAGGCTTCCTCCAGGAATAATGAAGCCCGTGCTTCGCACTTCTGGGGCAGGAGTGGTGGGGACACCGGTAACAGAACCAGATGTGTAGTAAGCACAGCAATGAGGCCTCCGCCAAGTGCTGTGGACACACGGAGGAGAGTTCTCGTCCTCAGAGGTCACTGGGGCATTCAACAAACACTTTCCCAGCACCAACCATGTGGTGAGCCCCATTCTAGGTGCTGGGGATACAGGAGTGAACAAGACAGGTAAGAACCCACCTCTCGTGAGGCTTGTGTTCTAACGAGGAGACAATAAATAAGTAAACAAATAAACAAACAAGATAATTTTAGTAGAGATAAATGTTAGCCATCTGGTAACACACAAATGGGACATGCAGAAGAAGAGGAAGCCAGGCTGCGCCCTGAGTTTGAAATCCCAGCTGCACCACGCGCGGTTCAACCTAGAGCACTTCTCTGTGCCTCCTGATCCTCATCTGTAAAATGGGGCGATAGCAGGCCCTGCCTCCCCGGGCTGGGGTGGGGACTGCATGAGTCAACATGAGCTCTTGGAATGGCATTGGGCACATGGCGAGCAAGAGAGTGAACGAGCACAGAGCAAGGCTACTCAGAGGGGCGATCAGGAAAGGCCTGTTTGTTGAGGACACAGGCTCGTGAAGACATATGTTCCAGGCACCTGAGAAGAGCAGGTGACAAGGTCTCGGGGCAGGAATGAGCCCAGGTGTAACCCAGAAGGAGGAAGCTGCCATTCAGAAATCATGGAACAGAGCTTGGGCTCCCATTCTCAGGATAAAGGTAAGACTGAAAGATTTCAAAGAGGGCAGGGAAGGAGGGAGGGAGGGCGTGCTCTGATTTAATGCAAAGGAGGGTCATTCCAGCTGCATGTGGAGAATGGACAGTGGGTCAGGTGGAAAGAGGGCAGCAGGGGCGTCAGACGGGAGGAGGAAGGAAGGCGAGATCTCCCACCCGAGCCAGGGACCCACTACCGAGAATGAGACAGGACACTGCAAACCCTTCTCCATCTGGAGTGGGCAGGGACGTCTGGGCCAAAATATGGGCAAGATGATTAAACTCTGACACAAGAGAGACACTGGAGCAGATGGCCTGTGGGCCCACAGCAAAAAAAAAAAGAAGAAAAAAACAGAAGACACGATCTACGCAATTCAGCAAAAATACACCTCCTCTTGCATTGTAGAACATATGACAATTTAGTGTTGACATCAATTATACTAACTTTGAGTACTTATGTATGTGCCCAGGTAATGTGCTAAATTCATTTTCTCGTTTGATTCTCACAAAACCCCTATCCGTTCATTCAACAATTCGGCAAATACGTATTACCAGGCACTGTTTTAAGTAAGACAGACAAAGCGTCTACTCCCGTGAGGCTTACACTCTAGAAGAGAGAGACAGAGCCTAAACAAGGAAACAAATAATATCTCAGAGTGACAACAACTGTGAAGAAAATGAAGCAGAGTAAGCGGGGGAGGAAGGAGCAGCTGTTTTAGGAAGGATGGTCAGGGAAGAACTTTCGAGGACATGACTCTTGAGCAGAGACACGGATGATGGGACCAAGCCAGGCACGGGTAAACCTGGGGAAGAGTGTGGCATGCAGAAGGAACAGCAGGTGCAGAGGCCCTGCTGAGACAGAAACGAGGCTGGTGTATTTGAGGCATAAAAAGACCACGGTAGCTACAGCAGAGTGGATTCAGGATGGCAGGATATAAAGCCGAAGGGTAGCCAGGGACCACACAGGCCACAGGAAGACACTGATCTTTCACTCTAAGCACATAATGGGAAGCTGCTGGAAGGTTGTGAACAGATTGCCTTGACCACTATGTGGAGAAGGAACCCTAGAGGAACAAGAGTGGGCACTGGGGGTCCAAGCATGAGGCTGGAGAGAGTGGGGAAAAGTGAGCGTGTTCAAGATGCATGTTGAAAGAAGAATGGAGAGGACATAGAGAAGGATTCCGTGTGGGAAAGGGGAAAGCAACCACCACCGAGGACTACAAGGTTTTGGGTGTCATTAACAAAAATGAGGAAAACTGGAAGATGAGCAGATTGGTTGAGAATTTATGGAAACAGATGCTGCTATCAACATTTTCACTTTACAGATGAGTAAGCAGGTTTAGAGAGATCGACTAACCCGTCCAAGTTTACCCAACTGGTAAGTGGGATTGCGAAGTATTTCCACATGTATTTATTTTTACCCTCCCAGCACCCCCTTATTATTATCTCCAATTTACAGAGAATGAAACTGCGGCTCAGAAATGTGAAGCCTACACAGCGAGAAAGTGGCAGAGCCAAGAGTATCGGATCTGTCTAATAGCAGATACATTTTCCCATAAAGGAGACACGCTGGGATACTGACAAGGAGACCAGGTAGAAAAGGAACTGAGGTTTGAATAAAATCGCGCCCTTATATTCTGTTCCAACCTTTTGAAATTCCCCAGCAGGACCCCAGGACAAACTCCAGGCTGGGAGTTCGGAAAGGACAGCACTGTGGTCCATTGTAGGAAAGAGGTTCCTGACTCTCCACTGCAGGATCACAGTTGCTCATTAAAATGCAGATTCCCGGGCTCCCGTTTAGACGTCTTGGATAACAACCCGTGGAAGTGAGACCTGGAATCTGCATTTTTCAGGTTAGCGCTCCAGAAATCGTGGTCGTACAAATAAAGTTTGAGAACTGTGGAAGAATGGTTTGAACCCAGCAGCCACTTCCTAAACGGGCAGTCTGAACCACGCAGGTCGGTTCACACCTCTGGACCTGTTTCCGAAACTGTGAGAGGAGGCGAGAGGATGATAGTAAAATCTGCCTGCGGCACTCGACCGCCCCCCAGCGGTGAGATCGAGCCACACCATTGCGTAAAGCGGGCGGAGCCCCGGGTCATTGTGGGATACAGAGGGGCCGGGGCATCCGTGAAGCATTGTGGGACACAGAGGGGCTGGCAGCCGCTCCCCGCCTCTAGTTTGGACTGCATCGCGGCCGCGTTTCAACAACCCTCAACCCCCTCTCGGGGCGTCACCGGATGCCCCGTGACGTAACTGTAAACACCCCTCTTGCGTCTTGGCTCCTCAGAGGCTAACGAGGACACCTCGCAAAGAGCAGTGACGAATTTCCGGGTGCGTCTTCGCTTTACGACCCATGCGTTCCTCTGCCGAAGCTGGAGAACCGTTTACGACAGGGCCGGTTGTGTTTACGGCCCCGGCCTCTGCGCGCGCACCTTCTCTCTTTTCCTGGCTCATCGGAGCGGAGCCGGTGGCGCGGTCGCCCGCCGGGACCATCTCTCCCCATCTGGGCCTGCGGAGGCCGTTACAGGTGAGCGGCGTGTTCCGTAGGGTTGCGCGGACCTCCGGAGCCGGCTTGGGCTGGGTCTGGCCTTCGGGGGCTTACCGGAAGAGACCTGCCGTACGTTCCCTCCTGCCGCTGCTGTCGCTTCTCTGGGCGGGGCAGGAATCCCCTTTCGGGGGCCCCGGGCCGGGCACCCTGTGGGATGCGGGGCGCGGCCTTGAGGGTGAGGGCCCTGGCCCTAGGCTCCGCTTACTGGCCAGGGACTGAGCGAACTTGGTAATCTCGCTTACCCCAGCTGGGTCTCAAGTGCTTATTAAAGTGGCCAGGGGGTTCCTGCGTTTCTGGGTGAGGTATTGGGGTGCCAAGCCGAGCGGTGTTCGACCCTGCTCTGAGGAGCCCGCAGTCCGAGGTTTCCTCCCCTTTTCTGTGAAATAGAAGACTGGAAGGGAGTAGAGTGGTCTCCGATCTGAAACCCCTCCCCCAGGGATCGATGGCGTACCATCTGCGAGGCCTCGATAATGCGCACAGTACTGTGGCCCGCCGGCCCCGGGGCCCCTTCTGACTGCCCTGCGGGTGCCTCCCCTTCCTGCCCCTGCAGCCAGGACGGCTGTCACTGCGATTCAGCCGGGCGGCTCGGTTTCTCCTGCTGGTTCCCTTGCGCTCGCTCTCTTCACCCGTGCTGAAGTCGGGACGTACTGCCACTCCCTGGAGAAGCGCATGTCAAGCCTTGGGCCTGTTTCCTTCCTGAGCTCTGAGGGAACAGCTGGGTTTTTAACACGCTGTGTTTTGAGACGTCATTATTGTGTTGTAAGCTGTGGTCCAGAACCCCAGATGTCTTCAGGCTGCTGCCCAGCTGTAGTATAACGGAAAGAATGCCGGACTTAGGGCAGACAACCCTGGAAATCAAGTCCACTTTTAAATGATGGGCAGGTCAACTGCTTGATTTGGCTGAGCTGCGAGTTTTTCTCTCTAAAGTGGAGGTGTGGGGGAGTTAGTAGGGTTAACCTATCTAGCATGGTGCCTGACACATAGTAGGAACTCAGTAAATACTTGACATGAAGTGTTTTGAGATCGCCACCCCTCCCCTTGGTCCTCTTCCTGTCGTATAACTTAGGTTCAGAGTCGGAGGATGAAGCTCCCAGGCTCACTCCCTGTTGCTGTCGCCCAAGTGTCACCTCTCTAGGAAGCCTTAGTCTCCCCATCATGGGACAATGGGGAGAGTTCAGTAAGTTCCGTATACCTGTGTTCTCTGATTGCTCTCCAGCCTCCAGAAACATCCATGTAATGAATTTTCCTCTGGGAACTTACCTTCTGAGCATTTTCTGAGGGTTACAATGGGTGCTATGCTTGGGGTTTTGATAGGAAGTGTCAGGCAAACATCTGTCTGGAGCCCGTGGTTTGTACCCTCCCGAGAGAAGCTATAGCATAATGCAGAGTATGTACTCTGGATCCAGACAGCCTGGGTGCAGATTTTTCATCAACTAGCACTTTGGGCAGTTTCTTACCTTCTCTGTGCCACAATTTTCTTATCTGGAAAGTGAGCATGATACTAGCCCTACCTCAGATTGCTGGGCAGATTTAATGAATTTATGCTTGGTGAACACTAAGAACAATGCCTGGTACTCCTTATATTTGTGAACATTTGATGCACGGCCTCTTCTAGGACCTAAGGTTTCTGCTGGCCTCCTCAGGCCTTTTGCTTGGCTCTGTGTCCACCTCTTCTGCATAAGGGTTTGCATTGATGACAGAAAATGGGAAGAGTAGGGGCTGGCCCCGTGGCCGAGTGGTTAAGTTCGCGCGCTCCGCTGCAGGCAGCCCAGTGTTTCATTTGTTCGAATTCTGAGCGCGGACGTGGCACTGCTCATCAAACCACGCTGAGGCAGCTATCCCACATGCCACAACTAGAAGGACCCACAGTGAAGAATATACAACTATGTACCGGGGGGCTTTGGGGAGAAAAAGGAAAAAAATAAAATCTTTGAAAAAAGAGAGAGAGAAAAGAAAATGGGAAGAATAAGAAAGGAAAGTTGAATCTCAGGATATACTTATGGACTCTCTCATCACTCTTGTGTATAAATCTATTTTTGCAAGTCTGAGTAGTAATTGTGTGGCATTTTACAATGAAAGCATTTCCGTCTGTTCACTAATAAGACTTTCACAGTGATCCTGTGATATGAATAAAACAAGGATCTTACTTATTTTACAGATGAAGAGACTGAGGCTTAGGGAAGTTAAGTATTGTGTCCCTTGGTGAAGGTGTTTCTGAGAACCAGAACGTGGTTATTACACTTGAAAAAAAGTTACTACATTTCGTCAAATCTGAGAGAGACCACCAAATTTCAGGATCACCATTATTTTATCTAACGCTAAGAAAGAGACTGCCAATTAAGATATGACACCCCGTCAAGCATAGGGTGCAGCCTCCTTTCACAGATGTTACAGTGAAAAAAGTGGGTGTCGTAGAATCTAAGAAACCTGGTAAGTCAATTTTGTTAGCAGTCTTCTAAATTTTAAGTGTTCACGACGTCATCTGCAAGAGAATATTGTTAGCAGCAGCTCAGCAGTTGAGGGCTCCGTTTTGCACGTTGTTCTTTGAATTTTATCATTTATGTCTTAGCTTACCTCACACGGAAGCCCTTTTGTACTTTAAGACCTTTCTTCTTGCAGCTACTCACATTATTTGTATTTTTAGGGTTTTAAAAGATGGCGAAGTTCATGACCCCCGTGATCCAGGACAACCCCTCGGGCTGGGGTCCCTGTGCAGTTCCCGAGCAGTTTCGGGATATGCCGTACCAGCCGTTCAGCAAAGGAGACCGGCTGGGAAAGGTACGTGCTTGGCAGCAGGAGTTGGAATCTTTTCAGCCATGGCTGCTACTCTCCACAAGTTTGTTTCAGTTTTATTCTCTCAAAAGCATAATTTCTGTGTTCCTTAGAGGGACACCAGCTGAGAAAGAGTATAACCTCTGGGTGTTTCCAGTAGTCCTAGGAGAGCTGGGCGCTTACATAGGCTTTGTGGGCCCCTCCTGATACTTTCCCACACTGTGTCCTTGCTTTGGGGGGTTTCTGGGTGAACAGAAACTTGCCTGGTTGACCCGTGTGCTCTGTCTTCCCTTGTTCTTACTAGGTTGCAGACTGGACGGGTGCCACGTACCAAGATAAGAGGTACACGAGTAAGTGTTCTCCGGCTGACCGCCTGGGTCAGGGCCTCGGGAGGATTGTTACTTTTTCTAGTAACTCATCTGAAAGCATTCTAGAATGGGAACGAAATGCTGATGATCCTAGTTTTGGGGTGTATATTCTAGACTGTGGACACTAACCATATTTTTTTGGAAATAGCCCCAAAACTGTCCATTAAGAGGTTGGCCGATTATAGTTGGATTTTTCCTCCACTTTTGGGGAGCCATGGACCCTTTTAAAAATCTGTTGAACACATTCCCATTTGGCATTCCACTGCGTGGGATTTGCTGAACCTGTGAAGCCAGTCAATGGACCCCAGGTTTACAACCATTGATTTTAAGATCCTGATAGAGTAAATGGGTTGTTTTGTTATGTTTTGTTTTTCTCTGTGCCAGTTGAGATCATCAGAAGTGGCCGCCTGGAAAACTAAGTTGAGGTTATTTGAGGTTGTGGTCGGCAGGACAGTATACCCATTAGACATGTCTACCGTGGGTACCAGGTGATGTAAATGGTGGTACACATGCCCCATATTTGCCTCTCCTACAAGAGTAAATCTTTTTTTTTTTTTTTTTTTAAGATTTTATTTTTTTCCTTTTTCTCCCCAAAGCCCCCCGGTACATGGTTGTATATTCTTAGTTGTGTGTCCTTCTAGTTGTGGCATGTGGGATGCCACCTCAGCGTGGCTTGATGAGCAGTGCCATGTCCACGCCCAGGATTCGAACCAACGAAACACTGGGCCGCCTGCAGTGGAGCATGCGAAGTTAACCACTCGGCCATGGGGCCAGCCCCAAGAGTAAATCTTAACTTGTATTCCTACAGAATAAGGCAGCGAGTGAAAAGGGCTTATCTCCAGTTCCTCAGACTCTGTCTTGACTTAGAAAGTTCTTTAGACCAGAGCTTTTCAAACTTGAATGTGCGTATGAGCCACCTGGGGATCTTGTTAAAATGCTGATTCCGATTCAGTGGGTCTGAGGTGCATGTGTCAGTCTGCAGGTCTGAGAAGCTCCCAGCCAGTGCTAGGGTCCTGAGACCACACTTGAAACGGCAAGGCTGTAGACTAGCATGTATGTGTAAAGTCTGTAGATGTAGTTATGACACGGTGTCGTCTTTGCCTCCAGATAAGTACTCCTCTCAGTTTGGTGGCGGAAGTCAGTATGCTTATTTCCACGAGGAGGATGAAACTAGTTTCCAGCTGGTGGACACCGCGCGCACGCAGAAGACTGCCTACCAGCGGAATCGGATGCGGTTTGCACAGGTAGGCCAGGAGCCGGCACTCCGGCCTTCTTGGGGCTGTTACTCTTGGCTGTCACCTGCTGAAAGTGCTGCTCTATGAGGACTAACGAGGAGAAACATGTCATCATGGGTCTTCAAGTGAGTCCCAGGTGGTGTTCAGTGACAGGTTGTGCCAAAGTAAACTTGTGCTTGGTCCAGGGCTGCATTTAAATAATTTAGATTTCTGTTGACCAGTGGTTAGGACATCATCCCCCTGTGCTAAGGATGAATGTTTGTGCTGCGTAAGAAGGTGCCTGTTGCCTCACTTAATTGCAGTGTGCAGGCTTTATTAAGTAGATGGTCCGGTCAGGCTGCATCTTATTACATAAAGAGACAAATTCTGCAGCTCTGTAATGAGAGTCAGTAAACCTACTTCAGTGAACGAGAGGTTGTGTGAATGTTCGTCTAAGCTAATTCCAACTACTTAGGCCACCACTAAAATCTCCAGACCTGATTCTGCAAAGTAAAATGTGCAGCTTGGGGTTTTGCATCCTGCATTTACCCTAACACCTCCCATTGAACACCACCTGCTGTAAGTCAGAGCTCCAAGACTTTAACATGGGTGTTTTTGTAATCCCCAGCGGAACCTCCGCAGAGACAAAGATCGACGGAACATGTTGCAGTTCAACCTGCAGACCCTCCCTAAGAGCGCCAAGCAGAAGGAGAGGTGAGCTTCCCATCCTGCCGGAACTGCCCATGCTCTCAAGTCACTAGGCCAAAGCAGGAGAATGGCTGCTTCCCCCAACACTGCAGTAAACAAACCTGCGGAAAGCCGGTTAAGCCACTGTTTCAGCCCTGGCATTGCTCTCCAAGGGCCGGTTCGTGGCAGGTAGCGTGGGCAGGAAACTGCTTGCAGTGCACGTGCGCACTGAAGGGAGACAGGCGGCTAAGAGCTCTGGAGCTTCCCTGGGCTCGGTTCTGCTGTGGCACAGCTCCAGGGGGTCCCATTCACACCGGCTCCTGTGAGCTCCCTGGAGCTGTGTAGTGTGGCAGCCCTGCCCAGGCTGGGCTGCCAGCGGACAGTCTCTTCCGGTAGAGTAAAATATAGCTGGTCAGTAGTGCTGGGGGCCAGTATGCCTCTTCTAGCATCTCTGGTGTGCATCCTTTGGTCTGTTCTTTCCTACTAAGCCTCTGTTTCCCATAGTTCAGAGAAGTCCATGATGGTGCTGAGGTTTAGCTAAAGAGAATGGCAGCTTCTGCCTTTTGAAAAAGCCACTGACTTAAAGGTCTACACTGAAAGCATGATTTTCCTGTCTTTCTAGAGAACGCATACGACTGCAGAAAAAATTCCAGAAACAATTTGGAGTGAGGCAAAAATGGGACCAAAAATCACAGGTAGTGTATACGTACCAGAATTCTGTCTGGGAATTCAGTTTTGTTTGGTTGGTTTTATAACAGCGTTATTGAGAGAATTCCCATACTGTACAATTCACCCACTTAAAGTCTACAGTTCACTGCTTTTAGTATATTGGCAGGATTCTACAACCGTTACTACAGTCAGTTTCGGGACGTTTTCATCATTCTAAAAAGAAATGCTGTACCCTCTAGCAGTTGGCCCCTAGTCTCCCCAGCCCTGGGCAGCTAGTCCTGTCTCTGGATTTGCCTGTTCTGGACGTTTCATATAAGTAGAATCATACCAACATGATCCTCTGTGACGGGCTCCTAACTGAGCATAGTGTGTTCAGGGTTCATCTGCATTGTAGCAGGTGTCAATACTTCGTTCCTTTTTATTGCCAGAGTTGTTGTGTGGATACACCGCATTTCATTTATCCATTCACCAGTTGGTGGGCATTTGGGTTGTTTCCACTTTTTTTTTTTTTTAACTTTTTGTTAAGATTATGATAGTTTACAACCTTGTGAAATTTCAGTTGTACATTATTGTCAGTCATGTTGTAGGTGCACCACTTCACCCTTTGTGCCCTCCCCCCATCCCCCTTTCCCCTGGTAACCACCAATCAGTTTTCTTTGTCTCTCTGTTTAACTCCCACCTATGAGTGGACTCATACAGAGTTCGTCTTTCTCTGTCTGGCGTATTTCACTTAACATAATTCCCTCAAGGTCCATACATGTTGTGAATGGGATGATTTTGTTCTTTTTTATGGCTGAGTAGTGTTCCATTGTGTATATATACCACATCTTCTCTATCCAGTCATCAGTTGATGGGCACTTAGGTTGGTTCCACGTCTTGGCTATTGTGAATAATGCTGCGATGAACATAGGGGTGTGTGGGACTTTTGGAATTGCTGATTTCAAGTTCTTAGGATAGATACCCAGTAGTGGGATAGCTGGGTCGTATGGTATTTCTATTTTTAATTTTTTGAGGAATCTGCATACTGTATTCCATAGTGGCTGCACCAGTTTGCATTCCCACCAACAGTGTATGAGGGTTCCTTTTTCTCCACAACCTCTCCAACATTTGTCACTTTTTGTTTTGGTTATTTTTGCCATTCTAACAGGTGTAAGGTGATATCTTAGTGTAGTTTTGATTTGCATTTCCCTGATGATTAGTGATGATGAGCATCTTTTCATGTGTCTATTGGCCATCCGTATATCTTCTTTGGAGAAATGTCTGTTCATGTCCCCTGCCCATTTTTTGATCCGGTTCTTTGATTTTTTGCTGTTGAGTTGTGTGAGTTCTTTATATATTATAGAGATTAACCCTTTGTCGGATAAATAACTTGTAAATATTTTTTCCCAATTCGTGGGTTGTTTTTTTTGTTTCAATCCTGTTTTCCCTTGCCTTGAAGAAGCTTTTTAGTCTGGTGAAGTCCGATTTGTTTATTCTTTCTATTGTTTCCCTCGTGTCCGAAAAGATTCTTTTGAAACTGATGTCAAAGAGTGTACTGCCTATATTTTCTTCTAGAAGACTTATTGTTTCAGGTCTAATCTTTAGGTCTTTGATCCATTTTGAGTTTATTTTTGTGAATGGTGAAAAAGAATGGTCAATTTTCATTCTTTTACATGTGGCTGTCCAGTTTTCCCATCACCATTTGTTGAAGAGACTTTCTTTTCTCCATTGTAGGCCCTCAGCTCCTTTGTCGAAGATTAGCTGTCCATAGAGGTGTGGTTTTATTTCTGGGCTTTCAATTCTGTTCCATTGATCTGTGCACCTGTTTTGGTACCAGTACCATGCTGTTTTGATTACTGTAGCTTTGTAGTATGTTTTGAAGTCAGGGATTGTGATGCCTCCAGCTTTGTTCTTTCTCAGGATTGCTTCAGCAATTCGGGGTCTTTTGTTGCCCCATATGAATTTTAGGATTCCTTGTTCAATTTCTGTAAAGAATGTCATTGGGATTCTGATTGGGATAGTGTTGAATCTGTAGGTTGCTTTAGGTAGTATGGCCATTTTAACTATGTTTATTCTTCCAATCCATGTGCATGGAATGTCTTTCCATCTCTTTATGTCGTCATCACTTTCTTTCAGGAAAGTCTTGTAGTTTTCGTTGTAGGGTTGTTTCCACTTCTTGCTGGTATGAACAGTGCTGCTCTGGACACTCCTGTACAAACGTTTGCGTGGACATTTTGAGACTAGAGGGGAGATGTAAGCATGAGGGCAGTTAGTGTCATGGAGGTTACATTTGCTGGATGTGCTGCTTCCTGTATCAAGAATAAACAGCTAATGCTGGAGAGAGCTATCAAGGAACTGCTACAGCTCTTTTATAAAAAAGATAGAAACACAAAAGAGCTGATGGTCCTTGGGTGACATCGTTACCTGGCATAAAATTCCCATTTGTTTTGAACTCTTGATACTTTTTGTCCTCGTCTAGATTGTTGACTCCTGAGTCAGGGATTCTGTCTTATAAAACAGCCAGCACATAGTAAATGTTCTAGGTACATTTCTTGAATAGATGCCCTTCATACTGTTAACCTGCCTTTTGGTACGTTTTGCACTGGCTTTTTCCTTCTCGTGGTTCCCGCTACAGAAACCCCGGGACTCTTCAGTTGAAGTTCGTAGTGACTGGGAGGTGAAAGAGGAAATGGACTTTCCCCAGCTGATGAAGATGCGCTACTTGGAAGTCTCAGAGCCACAGGACATGTAAGTGGCATCATTTGTAGTACCTTCCGCTGTCATCCTGAGTGTGGAGCAGCTGGTGGGTATTTTCCTAAGCCATGGTATTTCCAAAAACGGTTTGAAACTGCTTACTCAAAAGATGTCGTATAAGATTAACAGCTGTGTTTTGAAAAAATCTAGGCCAAGCGGGGACTAGCAGAAAGAAGTTTACTGATACTCAGCATCAGATCTCTCTCAACTTCGTAGCTTTGCGAGCAAAGGAGAAATAAATTATTTAGCTCTTTTTAGCAGAAAGAAAGGGAAGAAAGCAGAAAGAAATTTGCTGATATTAAACCCCAGAGTCCTTTCAGCTTCCTGAAATGCTGAGAAAAGAGAGAATTAAGTTACATTGCTCTTTCGGCAGGAAGAAAAAGATAGCAGTTCTTCAGGAGAAGCAAAGCTTTTCCTGACATTTCAAACAACTCCGTACCACAAAGGACAAGTAGGCAGAAATAACTTAGAAGGCAGCTAGAGCGCCAGGCCGGAAGCCAGCGTGCTCAGATGCCTCTGCAACTACTCATCTCCCTGTCTTTAAAATGGAGAGGGTGAGCTGGATCAGTGGTGTTCACGCTGTTCTGTGGAGCCGGATCAGGAGCTTAGGGGCAGGGCCCTGAGCTGGCCCTGAGGGGTCATCTCTCCCCTGCTAGTCAGAGAGACTGTTTTCATCTCTCTTATGTATTAGATTTCTGGATAAGATTTGAGGTTCCATGGCTTAAAAGAAACAAGTGGGTGATCTTCTCCTCCTTTACTTAGCATGTCGTGCCCTCTCTCCCCTCAGCGAGTGTTGCGGGGCCCTGGAATACTACGATAAAGCCTTCGATCGCATCACCACAAGGAGTGAGAAGCCCCTGCGGAGCATCAAGCGCATCTTCCACACCGTCACCACCACAGACGACCCCGTCATCCGAAAGGTGTGCAGCCCCTTCTGCCACCTGCACTTCTGTTAGGAATGCCACCGGCTTCAACAGCTGAGGCCTCAGAAAGAACAGAGGACGTGGGAATATATGTGAATCGCTTGGACCTTAGAGACCCCCGTAGATAAGATTCTTCTGAATCGGATTTAGGATTAGCTGAAAATAAAGGCACATCACTGGCTAGACCATAAATGTTGGTGTTAAGCACAGCTGGACTCCACTCCCAGCTCTCCCACGTTTCCCACCGTCACCTCTGGGGCCTTCGTTTTCATCTCTAAGGTGGGGTTAGTGTACTTAGACGTGCCGTTGGGGTGACGATGGAAGCAGTGTGAAACACTTTCCTGGAATGTTGCGAGTGCTCAGGGAGCTACAGTGCCACGTACCCAGCATAGTGACTGCCAACAGAAGCTCCTGGCTGACGTCCTGCGGCCTCGCTCAGACCACTAGAGGCACACATGCGTGTGTGGGTGTGAAATGGCTCTTTACAAAGGGCTCCTTACCCTCCGTGTCAATGAGCAGTTAGACCTAAGCCTGGCCTCATGTCTCTCTTTTACTCCTCTTTGCAGCTGGCAAAGACTCAGGGGAACGTGTTTGCCACCGACGCCATCCTGGCCACACTCATGAGCTGTACTCGCTCCGTGTACTCCTGGGACATCGTCGTCCAGAGAGTCGGCTCCAAGCTCTTCTTTGACAAAAGGGACAACTCTGACTTTGGTAAGGAGCCTGCCTGGGACCAACACAAAGGCGTTGGGTGTTTCTGTTCGTTCGGAGCAACTCCTTGGTGCTAGAGAATGGGTAGAAGGTCGTCTGTCTGCCCCCAGCATTGACAGCCATGCCTGAGTCCCTCCCAGCCTCCTCAGACACAGAGAAGGGACTGGCGGTGCAGGCCCTCCTCTGGGCGTCAGCTTTCTGAGGCCTCACAGTGCCCCAGTACTAAGCTTCCACATGTTTCTCATTAAAATAGCACTCTCCTGAAGTCTGCCGTTTTTCCATACCATCTTTAGTATTTACTTAATAATTTTCTTTAAGTTAATGCCTTTTCTTTTTAACTTTAACAAAAATTACATACACATATGTTTTATACCATGAATGGAAACCAGGTCACTAAAAAATAGCAGCAGTAGGGGCTGGCCCCGTGGTGTAGTGGTTAAGTTCGTGCACTCTGTTTTCACGGCCCTGGTTCAGGGGTTCAGATCCCAGGCACAGACCTACACCATTCGTCAGCCATGCTGTGGCGGTGACCCACATACAAAGTAGAGGAAGAGTGGCACAGATGTTAGCTCAGCCTCAATTTTCCTCAAGCGAAAAATAAAAATAAAATAACAGCAATGGAATAAAACCATATAGTCATAATCCACACCTCAGGGCTAAGGCATTGTCTTTGTTAAAAAGCTAACACGATCAAACATTCTCTTGAGGAATCTTAATAAAGATTGAAAGCGGGTGGTTGTCTTACACCCTGGTTGAATTTAGTGTTAGAAGTTATCCAGGAGCACTCCCCTACGTGTCCACGTGTGGGGGACCCACGTTAGTAGATGGTGGTTCTTTGAAAGAATGGCCCATGTCATTTGGATCACCGCATCTCCCCGAGGTGCGATGCACATCATCAATGACTCTCCCTCTCTTGGGTGGGTGACCCTGCTGCTGCTTTTGCAGACCTGCTGACAGTGAGCGAGACGGCCAACGAGCCCCCTCAAGATGAAGGTAATTCCTTCAACTCACCCCGCAACCTGGCCATGGAAGCAACGTACATCAACCACAACTTCTCCCAGCAGTGCTTGAGGATGGTGAGGGCGCAAGAGCCGCTGGGCACTCACTTTTATTTTGTCAGCTACTGTTTGTGGAGCATCTGCTTTGTGGTGGGCTCCGGGCTTGTGGGATTGAGCAGGACAGAGGGGGTCCTTTCTGTCACAGGCATTCCGAGCTTGGGCTTTGAGGTCAGACTGCCTGACCTTAAACCCTGGATCCACCACTTCCTAGCTTTGTGGTGTCAGGCATGTTTCTTGTCTGTAAAATTAGAATATTAATCATCTTTGTCTGTCGTAGACAAGGTGGGAAGATTCCCTACGTTATTTGATAGATACATTGTTTAGGAGCTGGGGACACAGCAGTGAGCAAAGCAAAGTTCCCGCCCTTAGGAAGCTTCATTACGATGGAGGAGGAAAGACAGTAAACCTTGAATACACACGTGATGTGTGCTGTGGAGACAAAGCAGACGGAGGGGCGGGGCTGCTAATTAATGAGATCCGTGAAGCATGTGTGGACACATGGAAGCTCGGTACACGCCGGCTGTTATATCCTTTGTGATTCACGGGGTGCCTGCATGCAGTCAGGAGGGGCAAATAGGCACACAACACACAGCCCAGAGCTCCCTCAAGGGCTCCAGGAACCTGGCTGGGGCTGTACCTAAGCAGAGGTGCAGGGGTCTGGCTGATTGGCCTGGTGACAAGGTGGCAGTGTCTCATGGCGCCTTTGCCGTTTTGCAGGGCAAAGAAAGATACAACTTCCCCAACCCAAACCCGTTTGTGGAGGACGACATGGACAAGAATGAAATTGCCTCTGTTGCGTACCGGTACGTCATCTCTCATGGGGTGTGCGCAGGCCCGGCCCTGTGTGGTGTCTGAAATTCAGGATCTCGAGTCACCAGCTGAGTTCCTCCTGTATTCCAGCTATCGCAGGTGGAAGCTTGGAGACGACATCGACCTTATCGTCCGCTGTGAGCATGACGGTGTCATGACTGGAGCCAATGGCGAAGTGTCCTTCATCAACATCAAGACCCTCAACGAGTGGGATTCCAGGGTGAGGCGCACCTCGTCCCCTCAGTGGGGCATTTCCTGCAGGGCACGTTGTCACAGGCCAGCGTTTGTGAGCCTGGGTTCTTTTCCCCTTGTGTCACTTGGAGAGCTCCCGAGACTTCCCCGAGTTCCCTGCACTTAGTTCCTCACTGAGAAAGAGAGGGTGTGTGGGTGAGGGCAACCTCTTCTCCCAGGACTTCCCCTCTCCGTGCCCTTCTGACCTCCCGGTGGCTTCTGCGCTCTGCAAGCATCTGGTTTTGACGTCTCCGTCTTGTCTGGGCTGGCAGGTTTCCTCTGAGCTTGGCGGCTCTTTTTGACCTGTTCTTTCACTTAATGCAGCCACTGCCTTCTCTCCACCCTTCTGATTCTCTTTCTAACGCTTTCACTTATTGAACTCGGAGGTTCTGAGATTGGCTCAGCTTTGGCTCCTCAGGAGGCACCTGAGTGAAACGTGCTTCCTTTGTTTTTCCTCCTCCTTCCCTTCTCTCTCACGCTGGTGCTCCATGAGTGTTGGGCTGTGACATCCTTTCTGAAGCTGCCCAGTATTATGTGCCTGAAGCTGAAGTGGGTGGCAGTGCCCCTGGGTGCTGCTGTCCAGAATAAAGGGTCCTCGGTGGGAAGGGCAGCTCCGAGGCCACGCTTGTGTTGGCTGAGTGTCTAACGAGATGGTGTACAGCAGGCCATTGCGGGCTGCCTCTCTGGGAGCCAAGGGAGTAGTGTTAATGCTGCCGTCCCACCTTCCAGGTGTCCCTTAGCCTCCGTCCCCTGCTGGAGGAGCACACTGGAAGGTTTGCTGCAAATGTAGCTCTGGGGCCAATGGCCTTTTCTTAGACTGTCCTCTGTGGCCTCCCCGTGGCGTTCAGTGTTGCTGTGTCTGTGTGGCTTTGCCCATGTGCTGCTGCATTACTCTAGTTGCGCACATTTCTTGGCTCCCTTCGTGTGTTTTCTTTCTGACTCTTCCTTATGACTCCCAGGAGAGCCTTCTGGGGTCAGTCCTCTACACGGCTCTTTGCTATAATTACTTCTCTGTACAGCCTTATATTAGTTTTCTTTTCCTCTGTAACAAATTAATATTTAGAGGCTAAAACGACATCCATTAGCGCATGGTCTGGTAGGTCAGAAGGCCGGCATCGTGTGGCTTGGTTCTCTGCTCAGAGTATCAGAAAGCTGAAATCAAGGTGTCGGCGGAACTGAGTTTTCATCTGGACGTTCTGGAAGGAAGTCCACTTCCAGGTTCATTCTAGCGGTTGGCAGAATTCAGTTCCTTGCAGTTGTAGGACTGAGGTCCCCCATTCGCTTGCCAGCTGTTAGCTGGGGCCTCCCGGCTCCTAGAGGCCACCCACCATCTTCAAACCAGCAACAGCACATCAGATCCTTCTTGTGCTTCGAATCTCTCATTTATCTCTGATCTCTTAAATCTCCCAGATTTAAGAGACTCATAGTTAGGTGAGGCCACCCAGATTGTTTCCCTATTTTAAAAGACCTTAATTACATCTGCAAAACCTCTTTTGACGTTGTGAGATCGTGTAACCGTGGGAGAGGTTTCATCATAGTCACAGGTTCCACCCACACTCGAGAGTAGGAGATTCTGCAAGGGCAAGGGTCTTTGGGGTCACCTTAGAATTCCACCTGCCCTGAGCCTCAACCTGGAACGCTACAAATGACTCCTCGGATCTATCCTTGACTCCCGTCATCGTTTTCCTGCTAAAATGCCCTGCCCTTGCGACATCCCATTTCTGTTCTTACCTCTGGCTCGGCTGTCCCACCAGCTTTGTCTCTCCCGCTCACTTAGGTTCAGAGCCTCAAACATCCCGCCTCCTCCCCCTCTGCACCCTTCTGTTTTGCTGTCAGGTGCGGTCTCTCTTCTCACTGACGTCATCCCCCAAGTTAGGAGCCTGTCATCTGCCTGGTATTGTGGATTCGTCCCCTAGACCTCCCTAATTCTCTCCCCCCCCCCCCCCCCCCCCGCCTCCATTCACTTTATCTCTGCCAATTTATTGTCCAAAACACTGCTTCCATCCTGCAGCAGAGATTTGCGGGAAGGCTCTTCAAATGCCACAGCAAACTCAAAGGACACTGCGGGATGTTTTTAGTGTTTTGAGGGAAACACGGAAGACATCAGTCAGAATACTACTCCTAGGCGGTTTGTACCGAACTGCTTAACAAAGTGAGCTCTGCCGTCTCTCGGCCTAGTGCTGCCTTGAACCAGGAAAGGTCGGGAATCTGCCGTGTGACCTTCAGCGAGTCACTTGACTTGGCGTCCAGGCTCCCACATCTGTAAAGGAGGTTGGAGAAGGTGATCTCTGGGCTCTCTTTCTGCTTTGTCTGCTTGTATGTGTACGCACATATACAACGCAGGCTCTGACCTCCTCGCCCTCTGCGGGCCTCCACCCCACCCAGGACTAACCAGCCTGGCTTTCCCTCCGTGCCTCTCAGATCATTCCACCTCCAGCCTCTGCCACTATTCTCCACCGGTTAGCTGTCGCCCTTCCTCTGTGAAATCCTTCCTTGCCACACAACACATAGTAAACGCTTGCCTCTGCCATTTACATGGCGCTTGTTTTTAACGTGTGTGTGTGTCCTTGTCTAGATGCGCTCTTTGAAGAGAAGTGCAGTTTGTAGTGCCTGCTGTGTGGCGGGCTGTGCGAGGGAGGGGCCGAGCCTGTGCCTCTTAAATGATAACGGTCTTCCTCTGGTTTACCGCGGACTCGCCTGCTTCCTGGTCAAGCCCATAGGGAGTTCCTTCCCTGCCAGAGGAGGCAGCAGACCGTGGGCAGCAGGAGCCCCCTTGCTCCTGTAACCGGGGCCTGCTTTCTGCAGCACTGTAACGGCGTTGACTGGCGTCAGAAGCTGGACTCTCAGAGGGGGGCTGTCATCGCCACCGAGCTCAAGAACAACAGCTACAAGTTGGCCCGGTGGACCTGCTGTGCTTTGCTGGCCGGCTCTGAGTACCTCAAGCTTGGGTGAGATTCCTGGCCAGGGGCTGTGAGCTCCTCTTCTGAAAGGAGGGCTCTGTTGGCAGGGAGGCAGGGCTTCTCCTTTTCCCTTGGGACAAGCATCAGACCAGGTGTCACCATCAAATGACATTTGACCAGATGTTGCTGTGTCTCTGTGCCGTCCTGCCCCCACCGCTAATGCCCTTTCCCCCCACTAGTTACGTCTCCCGGTACCATGTGAAAGACTCCTCGCGCCACGTCATCCTGGGCACCCAGCAGTTCAAGCCCAATGAGTTTGCCAGCCAGATCAACCTGAGCGTGGAGAACGCCTGGGGCATCCTCCGCTGCGTCATCGACATCTGCATGAAGCTGGAGGAGGGCAAGTACCTCATCCTCAAGGACCCCAACAAGCAGGTCATCCGAGTCTACAGCCTGCCCGACGGCACTTTCAGCTCCGATGAGGACGATGAGGATGAAGAGGAGGAGGAGGAAGAAGAAGAAGGTTGGTAGCGAGCCTCTTTCTGAAGTCTAGTGTGAGCTGCAGGCTGGCTGGGACCAAGCTGTAAGGCCACGGTTGGGGTGAAACTTTCTGAGAGTTCCCTGGACTCGACTTTGGAGTAGCATTCTCTCTGGCTCCAGGAGCTGCTTCAAGAACGTTTAGATCACATGAGGGGTTGGGGAGGAGAGCAGTCTGTAGAGGCCAGGGTGAGGAAGAAGCATCTAGAGAAGGGCGATGAAGTCCCTGAGGTCAGCCAGAGGTCAGATTCAGGAGAAAAGATGCTCCAGGTGAGTTACACAGGCTTCAGGCTCTTTCTTGCTGCCCCAGCTGGTGACTGAAGGAACTGTCTGTCAGCCCTGTGAGGCTCTGAGAGGCTTCCTCGGAGGGAAGGTCTGGAAAATCCTAAGCAGTCACCACTTCGACATGGCTCATCTCTGTGACATTTTGTATCTTTCAGAGGAAGAAGCTTAAACCAGACGGCGAGGGAGCTGGAGTGTATAATCCCACCAAGCCTGGAAAGGCCTTGGCTGTCCAGTGGAATGTTTGTCTGATTCTTGCTCTCTGAAGTTTGGTAGCTGGAATAAAGTATAATTCTGTTTAGTCTCTTACCTTCATCACATGTCTGCATTATGATTGACAGCCCTACTTCCTTCTCACAGTAGCCCCTGGGAGGGGGAGGGTGGGAAACAGCCGTGTCTAGCTGGAGTTCATAATCTGGGTTCCATCCTTTGTACTTGAGCATTGTGAGTTTTACATTCCTCTAAGAGGGTAACTATACCCGCTTTGTTTTGTTCTTGGAACCCCTTGAAATTTTCCTTTTATGGAGAGTGTTGTCACTTGGGAGGTCCCCATAAGAAGTGCATTTCCACAAGCATGAGCGCCTGCTGCCCTTGGAGCCACAGATCACTAGTAAAAAGTGAAGCAGGGCAGTCTTTGAAGGTTGAGGTGGGGTTGCTGCTCACGAAGAATGCCTCAGAAGATTCTGATGGATGTACCACTGGGTGGTGGCGATAATGCTTTGTAAATTGATTTCAGGCTTGGCTTGGGCTGGTGATAGAAGCTCAAGCTGGCACCATCAAAGTAATGTGTCATAAACAAATCAGAGCTGTGGATGTTTAGGATATGTGAACTTCTTTTTATAAGTGGATAGTGTTCTGTTCTTGACACTGAAGTAACTACTCTGCCAGGGATTACACTAGGCTCTGTAAATACCTGAGCCAGGCACAGAACTGTGATGCTGGTGGAAGTGATACCACTGTACAGATGAGGAAGTAGGTTCAGCTTCTGAGTAACATTCCTAAAGTTACTATTAACCAAAATAACAGCCTCAGAAAGCAAGCAAGAGTTTACTTGTTAGAGTTACTAGGAAGATAGAGCATATAAAACGTGCTGCTTGAGGAGTTCTCAGTGTAGGTGGAGTATTAAAAAGTATACACTAGGGACTGGCCCCATGGCCAAGCGGTTAAGTTTGCACGCTCTGCTTCGGCAGCCCAGGGTTTCGCCGGTTGGAATCCCAGGCGTGGATGTGGCACCACTCATCAGGCCATGCTGAGGTGGCGTCCCCCATAGCATGACTGGAGGCATTCACAACGAGAATATACAACAGTGTACGGGGAGGCTTTGGGGAGGAGAAGGAAAGAAGATCGGCAAACAGGTGTTAGCTCAGGTGCCACTCTTAAAAAAGTACACACTAAGGGCCAGCCCGCTGGCACAATGGCTAAGTTCATCCGCTCTGCTTTGGTGGCCCAGAATTTGCAGGTTTGGATCCAGGGCACAGACCCAGCACCACTCGTTAAGCCACAGTGTGGCAGCGTCCCACATAAAATAGAGGAAGGCCGGCACAGATGTTAACTCAGTGATAATCTTCCTCAAGCAAAAAGAGGAAGACTGACAACAGATGTTAGCTCAGGGCCAATCTTCCTCACCAAAAAAAGCACATGTTAAAATGGTGTGGCAAGTGCCAAGGGGTTTCAAGTTTGGATCAGTGCTTACCAAGCTGCCTCTTGCAGACCCATAAAGGCAATCCAGGAGGCTTAGCTGGAGCAAGTGAGTAGGTGGAATTTACGTTCAGGCTCCTTCTCTGAGAACATTTCGCACCAACTTCCACACGCTTCATTTCTTTGATCTAGCTCCCACTTTTATCTGTCCTGCTCAGGGCCATCAAGTTGATTGCTGGAAACAATCCTGCACTCAAAAACCTTCACTAGCATCCTGCCTACAATCCACGCTCAGCCGTCTCAAGGCCCTGCCAAACCTTCTCAGCCCTAATTTCCTGCTGCTCACCAAGTAAGACCAGCAGCTATTTTAGGGGCTTAATTATCTGCCAGCGCCCATTCTCATAATCTTCACAACCACTAGGTAGACCTCCCAGCTTTACTTTTGCTTAGGTGTTTTGCATAGTCTTGTCTGGTTTCACTGTTCATTAAACCAGTGCTTACTGAGGGCATCCTGTATGCCAGACGCTGGAGAAAGTGCTGAGGTCACTCGTGTGAGTAAGATTTCTACTCTGATGGAACTCTGCTGATGCTGATACAGGCTATGAAGAAAACAGATGGCATTACTTAGTGGGTACTCTGAGAGCTCAGGGAAGGTTTTTCTAGAGAGGTCTCCGCAGTGATTTTTAATGAAAAGAAGCTCCAGGCATGCAAAGCTGGCATAGAGTTTCCACACTAGGTATGGCTGCCTTCCCATGCGAACACTCAGCCACAACTCACTGGACTACTTACTGCCCCTGGAAGGTTCCTGTACTTCCCTCATAAGTGCATATATTCTGCCCATGTACACTTCATGCGGGGTCCACAGTCTGTCTCTGGGATGCCAGCCTCGGTCATCCAGTTCACTTGAATGGCAGTTCAGGATCACCCTCCTGCCACTCCGTGTCCCCTCTGTTTCAGCCACACCATTGCTGCGCATTAGCAATGGATTTATGTTTGTGTCTTTACACTGGCCTATCATAGGCCACTTTGTTTACACTATGACCAAGCACACAAAACATGATTCATGAATGAATAAAAAATGTTTGGAAAGACCTCATAATTTGGAGTGAAAATGCGGGGTTTTAATTCCAGGCTCCACTTGCCTGTGTTATCTTAAACAAATCACCCCTAAACTCCATTTAGCCAGTGGCTACCGAACGTTGGAAACAAACTCGTTGCCTACCTCTCCTGGTTGGTGGAAGATCAAGTCAGTTATGTATATTAATTAGTAAGCAATACACTGAACCACTGGAGCAAACGCTTGTTCGCTGGTTTACCTGTCCTGTCTTCACCAACCTGGTTTCCAGTCCCCAAAAATCTGGGTAGCCAATAAGCCTTTGGCTCCATTAATGGTGAAGTGTAAAGCCGGGATTATCTCCAAAGATCATCTGCTCCCGTGCCTCACTGACACGTGGAGAAGCACAGCTTTAAAACCAAAGCCCCGCGCCCCACAACGGTCCCGGCCCCGGCCCCGCCACCAGCCGCCGGCGCGCGCCTGCCGCTGGGGCGGACTCGGCACGTGGCGCTCTCCCGCGCCCGGGCGCCCACAGCCCGCCCAGCCGTCCCGGCATGCCGCGCGCCGCACACGTGACCCCGCCCCCTGCCATTGGCCGGACGGGCGGGGCGGGCCGCCGCTGTGGCGCGAGCCGGCCGAGCGCGGCCTCACTCGGCTTCACTCGGCTTCACTCGGCGGCGGGCTGCCTCCGGAGCCGCTGGGAGGTTCGGGCTCCGTGCGGGGGGGCGGGCCGGCGGGCCGGGGGGCGGGCGCTGCGGCCGTGGGCGCCGCGCACGCGCGGGGAGCAGCCTCGGAGAGCGCGCGCCGGCGGGGGGCAGCCCCGCGCGTGGCGGCAGATGTGCTGGGGCATCCCTGTCACGTGACCGCAGAGGCCAGCGCCCAGGCGCCTACCTGGCGGGGGGCGGAGCCCATGCAAGCCACACCTCCTCCAGGCTAGAGCCGGGGCCTACCTGGCGGGGGGCGGAGCCCATGCAAGCCACACCTCCTCCAGGCTAGAGCCGGGGCGTGGGAGGGGGGGGGGGTGACCAAAGAGACAGGCCCCTCGAGGCTGTAGGCAGGGCGTTGGAGAGGTGTTAGGGGAAAATTGGGGGAGTGCCCACCCTCTTACTACCATGGTAAATAGAAGGGGCCTGGCGCCTGTGGGAACCGAGGCCCTGAGGAGATGGAGGGGTTCAGGATTCCTGGGGGGAGCCCCAGATCCGAGCTTGAAACGATGGAGTCGGGGCCAATGAGCCGAGAGGGGTTTGGGTCCTGGTCCTGGCTTTGCCCCAAATAGCAGTGAGCGCTCAAGCAAGCCCCTGCCTCTTTCTGGGCCCCGTTCGTCACGCATCCCCCCGGGCGTCGAGGGGCCCTCCGTGGTCCGAGCCCTCACCCCTGTGGTCTGCCGCAGGATGGGCCTCTCCGCCGCAGCCCCGCTGTGGGGCCCCCCGGGGCTGCTCCTGACCATCGCCCTGCACCCGGCTCTCTCCCTGCGCCCCGCCAAGGCCTCGGCGCCGCCGCACCGGGACTACTGCGTCCTGGGCGCCGGGCCCGCGGGCCTGCAGATGGCCTACTTCCTGCAGCGGGCCGGGAGGGACTACGCGGTGTTCGAACGCGCCCCGGAGCCCGGCAGCTTCTTCACGCGCTACCCCCGGCACCGCAAGCTCATCAGCATCAACAAGCGGTACACGGGCAAGGTCAACGCCGAGTTCAACCTCCGCCACGACTGGAACTCTCTGCTCAGCCACGACCCGCGGCTGCTCTTCAGACACTACTCTCGCGCCTACTTCCCCGACGCCGGCGACATGGTGCGCTACCTGCGCGACTTCGCAGACAGGCTGCGGCTCCACGTGCTGTACAACACAACCATTGCCCACGTCACTCTGGACAAGGATCCGCGGGCCTGGAATGGCCATTACTTCATCCTGACCGACCAGAAAGGCCAGGCATACCGGTGCAGGTAAGGGACCGGGTCGCAGAGAGGAACTGACACCCATGGTTGGCTGGTAGGTGTGGGAGGAATGGGAGAATAGGGGCATTTCTGCCACTCCCTGCTCCTGCTGAAATTCACTGCTAAGAGGTTCAGCTCAGCCATCATTTGCCAAATATGTTTTGAAAAACAAATTGTGATCTACTATGTTTGGAAAATACTAACCAATTCTTTCCTCCATAATTTGTCTTTAATATCTGCAAATTCACAGTGACACTCCACCATTGAGTTTTCAGCATTGTCTAAGCTTATGTACCCACAAAACCCTTTTCACAGGGTATCTCCTAAACTAGTGTTCCCCAAAATACTTTCTGGGAAGTGCTGGGTCAAATGTCCAGCATTCGACGGGCTCAGCAGGATGTCAGAACTGAACAGGTGTGGAGGCCCAGCAGACACTGCCTCCAGCATTCAGTTTTAGCTTGCTTTGGCTTGGGAGAAAGCTTAATATCCTGTAGACAAGCCAAACTCAGACTCACGTGCTCAGCAGCACTCATTCAAGCCTCACAAGGACCCCGTGGGGGAGGCTCTCTGATCCCCATTTTACGGATGAAGAATTGAGACCCAGGGCGGTTGAGGAACTGGTGCTGTCATGGTAGAGGTGCAATCTGAGCTCTTATCTTCCTGCCCCAAAGCCTGTGTTCTTTCCGCAGCACTGGTCGGCCTCTCCCTTCGGGGCCATGAGCCTAGCACCTGGCTCCAGGCAGGTGTTCACACAGCGTTCATCTTCTCATGCCCTTTGCCAGAGGCCCAGTCTTGCTCCTGGCTTGTTACAGCCCAGGGAAAGAGGGTTGTGCCCATTTGGACCCCCGCATTTTAGGGAGCCATGCTCAGCATGGGGGGGTCAGATATGAGCAGAGTGGACAAAGGTCAGAAAACAGGGAGTGCTAGGGGCTGCGCGTGCCCCTCCTCCAGGCCACCCGGTTCTGGTTTTGAAACCAGCCTGTGATCAAACCATTCTGCAGGCCGGCAGGGCCCAGCTCCCCGGCTGCCCACCACTGCAATCCCCACCGAGATGGAGAGCGGGACTTTGGAGTCGGGCTGCTCCGTGGTCAGATGCTGGCTCTGCCGTCCTAGAGCTTCGGAGGCCGTGGGCCCGCAAGGCCTGTGTCTCACCTGGAAAGCAGGCTCGGGGTTGCTCTGAGCAGGAGGGGGATGCATCGAACACTTAGTACCAGGCCTGGTACAGAAGTACTGCCCTGCGGATGCTGCATCTGCCAGCCACGTCAGAGAGGGGAAGCGGAACACCCAGTTTCATTTTCATCACTGGGGGTGACACTTGGTCTGACTGCTGTGTTCAGAATTAGGGGAATTATTCCATTTCTCATGGTGTCTCCCTCTCCTCAGAGAGTAAAATTCATCCTCATGTCTAGGATACTCCCAGGAAGGCGTAAAGAAAACTATACCCACTGGAGCGAGCTCAGCCAGGGGCTCGGCCAGGTCTCTCCAAGACACTGGGGTAGGTCAGGGGACGGATGAACGAAGGAAGGAAGGAAGGAAGATCCTGTTTTCTTTTAGGAGCCAGCAGTCTGGGTGAGGCAGGCAAGCCAGGCGGGCAGGTCCAAAGAATGATATTCCCCCAGTGGTCTTAGAGCTCGGAGCCTAAGCCATCTTCCCTCTGTCCCCCACCTGCAGTGTCCTTCTTGTAGCCACCGGGTTGTCAGTCCCCAACCAAGTCGACTTCCCTGGCTCCGAATATGCGGAGGGTTACGAGTCTGTGTCCGTGGACCCCATGGACTTTGTGGGTCAGAATGTGCTGATCCTGGGCCGTGGGAACTCGGCCTTTGAGACAGCAGAGAACATCTTTGACGTCACCAACTTTATCCACATGCTGAGCCGCTCCCGGGTCCGGCTCTCCTGGGCCACTCACTACGTTGGAGACCTCAGGTATGCTACACAGCTGCTTGTGTGTTCTGTACCACCAGCCCCCTCGAAAGCCTTTCCCGACCCCCACTGGACCAGCCATCCCTTCGTCCGAGTCTCCTTGCACCCTGTACAGACTCCTTTCTCTCCCCTGGCATTTCCCTTGGCCCCCAGGGCCATCAACAACGGCCTGCTGGACACCTACCAACTGAAGTCCCTGGACGGGTTGCTCGAGTCCGACCTCACCAATCTGGCCCTCGTGAAGGACCGCGAGGGCAGGTTCCACGTCACCCTGAAATATCTCCTGGAGGAAACCAACCAGACTGCCGACGCCATCACCCTCCCCCAGGATGACAATGACAACTTTGCCATGCGCGATGCCTACGACCGGGTCATCCGCTGCCTGGGCTGGAACTTCGACTTCTCCATTTTCAACAAGTGAGTCCCAACGCGGGAGGAACTGGGTCCCTTAGCAAACCCCGTCTGACGCCTCCCTGGGGGAACAGAGTCACCGGTCCAGCAGGGCCAGCGACAGGGCTTTCTGCACTGCCCCCTCAGAACAGGTGTGGCTGCTGCCTGGTTTCCCACCCAGGACATGAGCTCTCTGTCCACTGGGGGCCCCAAGTGGCCCTGTGGCCCTCCGTCCTAGAGGAGCAGAAGCGGCGGGTCCCCTCTGCATGGCGGTCCTGCAGCACAGATGGGAGAGCGAGCTCAGACAGCATAAGGAGGTGCATTTGCTGAAGGGCAGTGTAGCATAGTGGCTAAGAGTATGGGCTCCGGGTGAGTGACTTCACCACACTGCACCCCAGTTCCTTCATCACTAAAGTGGGGATCAGAGTTTCTTTCTCATAGGGCTGTCGTGAAGACTGTATAGGAATGTGCTTGGCAGATACTATATGCTCAATAAAACGTTAGCTGCTAAAATTATTTACACTTGTACTTTGAGAACTGCTTTGTGGCTCCTCGTCTTTAGACTTGCGGCCCCAGTAGAGAATCCCTCCAGCCTCTCGCTTTCCTTCTGGCCAAGACACGGGCAGACAAAGAGAAACTGGAGGCCCGTCCCGGCCCCTCCTTTCCCATCAGGTCCAACAGAGCTCAGTCTTAGCCCAGAGCCCAGCCTCGAGGCAGGCTTGAATCCTGGCTCTGTCCCTGGCCCACCACATCTTCCACCTGAGCCTCAGTTCCTCCATCTGTTAGATGGAGATGATCACCCCGCCTCCCAGGGCCGTGGGCGTGGTTTAAATGCGAAAAGGGCTATAAGCACTTAACCCAGTGCCAGGCCTGTAATCAGTGTTTCATACACAGCAGCAATTTGTATTAACAACCCTTTCCACTCATAGGTCCCTCAGACTCTCTTCTGGGGGTGAGTTCAGCAAGAAGTACCCGCTGGTCAAAGCCAGCTATGAGTCCAAAGGAAGCCGGGGTCTCTTTGTCCTGGGCACCGCCAGCCACTCTGTGGATTACCGCAAATCTGCTGGGGGCTTCATCCATGGATTCCGGTACACAGGTGAGCCCGGCCGAGAGGGCCGCTGAGCCCCAGACGGAGCAAGCACCCAGAGCCTGTAAACGCACTCCTGATTTCCAGCAGCATTAAAGGGAATTGCTTATCAGTAATCGATTGTCATAAATCCTTGTCTGGGCCAGATGGCAACAGGTTTTCACGGTCTGAGGATATATCTAGAAAAGTATCAGATAAGGTGTAAAAGGACGCACACCTCGGGGTGGCGGCTTCTATGCTTAAGTCCTGTGCGAGTGAAGCACCATGCGTTGGCAAGAACTTGGAGCTTGCGCAGTGCTAACCTGAGGTCCTCCCCAGTGGGCGGCTTAGAGGGGAGGCTTCACAACCCCTGCAAGCCTCTGTGGGACATCCCTGACATCAGAGATGTAGACGAGGTGAACTCTCCACCCTCGGGGGGCGTGGTGAGGACTAAAGAAAACAGTACCCAGGGACCGCGCAGCTGGGAAGCATCACACACATGTACACACACACACACACACACAGACTCCTTGGGTACGAACAAATTTCAATAAAAGTTGCAATTGGATTATATCAGTTCTTTTTCAAAACGCTAGCTGCTGAGCGTATAAATTTCCTGCACTCTGGGTAGCTCATTGGGTTGTTGGATGGGTGCTTGACTGCAGTCACAGGTTTTCCCTACGGGAGTCTGATAGACACAGGGACTGTGAGAAGCGGCGAGGTTTCAGCAGAAGGCTCTGTGTCTGGTTTTGCCATCCCACGTGTGGGGTGATAGTGGTGGGACTTCCGTATGCAGATGGCCCAAAGCAGGGGTGGGCCAACTGGCCTGGGGACCAAACCCAGCCCCACCCATTCATTTAGCCATCCTCTATGGCTGCCTTCGCACCAGAGGCAGAACTGAGTGGTGCAACAGAGACTGTGTGGTCTGCAAAGCCAAAAATATTGCCCATCTGGCCCTTTAAAGAAAATATTTGCTGACCCTGCTCTAAAGGCATCTTGGAGCCAAGCATACAGGTGTGTGTTGAGTTCAGAGAAGTTGATGAGGACTGGACATCCCTCCTCGTGATGGAAGGTAAGATCTTAAGTGCGGCATGCTGTTTCTTCCCTCTGCCCATTTCAGTGCGCGCTGTTCACCGGCTACTGGAGCATCGCCACCACGGCGTCCCCTGGCCCTCCACTGAGCACCCTATCACGCAGCTGACCAGCTCCATCGTCCGGCGCGTGAACGAGGCTTCTGGGCTCTACCAGATGTTTACTGTGCTGGCCGATGTCGTCCTGCTGAAGGAGTGAGTAGCCCCTGCCCCCCGGCTCTCCCCTCCACCCTGCCTCACCGCTCACCCTGCCAGAGCGCTTCCCTTCCTGTTCCAGGTGAGGAATAGCCCAGTGGTTCCTTGCTGAGGTGGAGCCTGCATGGGGCCAGGGTATCTATTCTGGGGAAAAGTCAGTGAAAGCAACACGACAAGCTCTACAGACAGACAGACAGACGTGGGTGTGAATCTCTACCTGTGTAACTTGGGGCAAGTTGCTTAGCCTCTCTGAGCCTTTCTCTCATCTGCAAAATAGAGATAATAACACCTACCTGGCAAGACTGTGGGAAGGAAAGCATTTGGCACCACACAGATAAGTAGTAAACTGCAAGGAGGAGAGGTACCACCGTGTGGGTATAAGAGTGACCTCGGGCCAGGACCAGGTTGGCTCCTTCTCGATCAAGTGATAATCAGCAGATCACAGAGGACACTTCCTGAGAGGGAAATGGTGGAGAGCAGTGGGGAGAAGGGCTGGGGGGTAGGGAGGAGGGCCTCAAAGGACAAGTGGCCAGTGAGGAGCAGAGGAAGAACCCTCAGTCAGAGGGAACAGTCAGGGGAGCAGCACCCCCTGCTCGAGGCATGCAGGAGATCCAGCAGTGCTCAGCTGTAAATCTCGTCAGCTCTACCTGCGGATTCTGCCTAGAATCTGACCGCCTCTCACCAGCTCCGCTGCTGCCACCCCAGTCCGGACCACCAGCGTCTCTCCCTGCACCAATGCAGCAGCCTCCCACCTTTGCCCCTGTGGTCTGCTGTCAACACGGTGGCAGGAGTGGTCCTTTTAAAACTTGAGTCGCACGGATTCATCTCTGCTCAGTACTCTCCAGGGACCAGTCAGAGGAACCCCAGAGTTCCCATCCTGGCACACACAAGCCCTCTTTGACCTGCCCCTGAGGACCCCCCGACCCCTTCTCTTGCCCCTCCCCCTTGACTCCCCTCCAGCCACACTGGCCTTCTTCCTGTCCTTTGCGGACACCGAGGCGTTCACTCCCTCCTGGGGCTTTTCCATTACGTTCTCACAGCTGGCTCGCTCTTCCCCGGGTAGTGGTTTCAGGTTGCGCCAGGTTTTCTGCAGTCTACCCCGTGTGTAAGTCAGGCCTCAGCTGTCACGTGATATGAAAGCGCGCTGTATGGGGCTGCTCAGAGTCTGCACGCTGTTTGATTGTCAGTTGGTTGGAGGGAAACACACACACGTGCACGCGCGCACACAGGCACACGCTTGTCAGCTCTGCCGAAGCAGAGGGTCTGGCGTCGCCCCCACCTGCACACGTGGCCGTTATCCCCAGGGGTGCCACAGCGTTTGAGTACCTGGAGGAGTTCCCCATGCAGATGCTGGCCCAGCTGGAGATGATCACGGGACGGAGCGCCAAGCACGGGCTCTTCGTCATCAACATGGAATATGGCAGAAATTTCTCTGGACCCGACAAGGATGTCTTCTTCTATGACCGGTCTGTGGGGCACATAGAAGACGCCTGGCAGTCTAACTTCCTCCACCCCGTCATCTACTACTACAGGCACCTCCCCACCGGTGAGCTGGCTCCCTGCCGTCCCCCGCGCATGTGCCTTCTTGAGGTGGGCTCTCCCCGGACCCCACTGTCTGTCGAGTTGTCACTGTTAACCCCTCACGCAGCACTCTCAGCTGACGGAGAAGGACCCCTGGGGGATCTGCCCAGAGACCAAATGGGGCAGGAGATCCAAGAATGATAAATGGTATTCTCAGATTCTGGTGCATACGGTGACCCAGGCAGGCCACACAGGGAGCGTTGTAATCTCCTCCTCCAGGCACCATGTAGTAAGAGGGCCACTGTCATGCTGTAGCGTCTCCAAAGGAGGCTGACCATGGAGCGGGGAGGGAGGACCTGGAGACTGACTGTTAGAAGGAACTGGAACTGGTTAACCCAGGAGCGTGACAGTAAAGAGTACAGAAAAGCTGGACAGGGCTCCCAGCTGTCCTTTCCTCACTGTGTGACCCTGGACCATTACCTAACCTCTAGCCTCAGCTTCCTCATCTGTAAAATGGGGATAACAACAGTGCCTTCCTTGTAGGATTATAGGAGCATAAATGAGATAACACAGGATGCCAGCACGGGGCCTGGCACAGAATAGCTACCGCAGAGGAACTGCCTGGAGAGCATGACTCCTGCTTCAGAATTTGCAGGGCTGTCACTGGGACGAGGAGGATCTAGAAAAAGGCAGAGGTGCTGTCAACAGGAGTGACAGGAATGCAGGTTTATATTCAACATAAGGAGCAACTAATAGGGAAAGCTGCCCAACAGTGGGATGGGTTGCCCCTGGAGCCGAGTTCCCCAGTACAGGGATGGTCAAGCCATGGCTTGTGACGGGGATGCCACAAAGGCAGTCCACACCAGGTGGGAAGCTGAATACATGAGTTCTAAGAGCCCTTTCGATGCAGGAAGTCTCTCCACAGAAAGGCCACTGTTGAAGCAGCCAAAGTAGACATTGGTCCACATGAGTCTTAGAAAAATACCAGGTCCAAGTGATTAGTCTCAGTTCTGCCCTCTGATGCCACTAGGGACAAGTCTAGTCTAGTCTTTCCTCCTCATGCCAACCTTCCAGACATTTGGAGATGGCTGTGGAACAAACTGACCGCGGCCCAGCGCAGGGGTGTATCAGGAAAGCCGAGCTGGAGGGAGGGAGGCATGTAGGATGTCGGGAGCCATTCGGCTCTGACGCGGCTCGCTCCTCCCCACAGAGCAGGAGGTGAGGTTCCGCCCCGCAGACTGGCCCCTGCCTCGGCCCACAGCCATCCACCACATCGTGGAGGATTTCCTGACAGACTGGACGGCCCCAGTGGGGCACATTCTACCTCTGAGGCGCTTCCTGGAGAACTGCTTAGACACCGATTTGCGAAGCTTCTATGCAGGTAACTTAAGTTCCCAGAAGGACAAAGAGGTTGAAAAAAGACCAGATAGACCCACGCCCTGTGGGGTTTCAGGACTTGCATCTAGAATCCCAAACCCAAGCCTTCCATTTCCTACAATGTGGTAGACTAGCTATTCACAGAAACCCCTCCCAGGACAGCACACCTGACAACGCCGAATAAAATGTCTTTTTTAAAGAACCAGCAGGAAAATAAAAGAACTCTCCAGAGGCCAAATACTAAGAAAGGCACAAACCCATTGCTAGATGAGGAATACCTGCTGATGGTCAGTAGCCTAGAGCCTGGGTAACCTCCTGCACTTAGGTATGGGAAGGTGAGGCTGGAGCAGGTTGGGGGGGGGAGGTGGGGCTGGAACAGGT